>NC_048893.1:88821053-88862700 GCF_011077185.1 Oxyura jamaicensis
TGATATTTGATATTCTGGGATGTTTTTGACAGATGTGTGAATCAGATGTTTTTTTCATTGTGCTAAATATCATAGGTATTACACCTTGGAGGTTTCCTCCCAGGAAGAGTAATTATTCAAGACATTAAAAATTCATGCATTCTGACCTTCTAGTCTGGTTGTCAGGCATGATTCAAGTAGATGTAATTTCTATGCCAACTCTGTACATGAGCTCAATACAATTGTATGCATGCTTCAAAGAACAGATTTTTGGCAATTAGATATGGACTGATTTCATTCTAGGTCCTTGAGCCTAAGAAGTGCTCAACAAGCCATTTATCCATACAGTTTTCAAGGACTTGGCTGAAATAAAACTATTGTACTGTTTAATTTATCTTTCTCAATGGCTTTTTTTACTTTGAAATTTAAAAAACACTCTACATTTAAATATGTAAGCACTTTTCTAATCTATCAATATATTTTAGGGAAGGTTTTCCTTTTTTATACCATCCTTGAGTATATCTTTTGCCACAAGTTGTGATTAAAATCTGTAGAAGTTAATAGAAATTATTCATTATTCAGAAGTAGAGAAATGGACCCAGCTGCCTGTGGCCTCTTTCCCATACATTTGTGAGCTTTATTCCGGATTCCTTTGCTGGAGGCCATCACCTCCCGAGTGGTTAAATGTCTGCAGTAAGCATCCTGAACGCAATGAACAGATGTGTGTAATAACCACCTAATGTTTTGCTAGGTTTTGCAATGGAACAGGTATGGTTTCTGCTCCTGCTGATGATTAAAGTGCTTTTGGTGACTGCTCAGTTCAATGGATACAACTGTGATGCTAACCTCCATAGCAGGTTTCCTGGTAAGTGTTTAATAGACTTTTTTCTAAATGGCTTCTTTATTGTCTTGGTTCAAAGCAGTGCTTATTTTTAAATACAGAGCTTTAAATCTGTCTGAAGCCTCGGGGTAGGGCTTCACATTAAAAGAGTGTTAACTATCTGAGTGACAATAAAATTGCTCTAATGTTATGTTTTACTCTCTTTTTAATTGCACAATGGGTCAAATTCAGCCTAGTATTAACAAATACAACTCCTCTCACATGAGTTGTGTTTGACCTGCTTTTGCCAGAGCTCTGTCCTGTCCAAGAAATTTATCAGAGGTCATGGTGTTTTAAATGTTCTTTATAGGTTTAAGAGTTTGACACTTCTATCTGGGTTTTCTTTCATGTTTTGTCTGCATGAGTTACTTATGTACTTTTATTGAAATACAGGAATATATGCCAATTTTCACACAAAATGAAGTTGATGATAAAATTCAGTGCCTCATTTCAACATTAAGCTCTTGGTTAGGAGCAGGTGAAGCAATGAGACTTATCTATAGATGACCTACGTTCATGCCTTAAGAAAATGGGAATTAAGTTGTTCTGGGGACATCAGCTGTCTGGAGCTGTTAATAATAGAAATAAAATTACATTTTGATCTTAGCAATACATATATCAGTTTTCTCAGCTAAATAATGTCTTTAGTCTGTTATATGGTTTATCCTTCTGCCTCCATTGTTTCTTGGACAGAGTAACAACAATATGAGTCTGATTTTGGCTGATTCACATCTTGTGTTTCTGATGTAGTGAATGAATCAAATGGTACCATGATGATCTCTCTGTTTAGTATTATGCTGTAATACCTTTCAGTGCTGTTTTCAAATAATTATAGTGATGGTTTTCCTTCAGGAAGGATCAGCCCTTTTTATTAAATTTATGCTGGTAGAAAGCATGTATGTTTTCAGTTTCCTATTACATCACACTGCTAGGTGGTTTGCTGACATGAAGACCAACAGTGGGTTTGAGTCTTTCACTTGATTGATGTGAATATGAAAAATAGAGGAATACAAGACGTGAAAAGGATCATTTTTTTTTCTTTCTGTGGCAAAAATCATTGTTTAGCTGAGTATTTCATGAACTAATTCTATATTTCTGTTCTTAGAGCTTTGCAGACTTGCCTCAAAATTGTGGGTGAATTGGACCCACCTGCCTCAGATCTGCGTTACATAGTTTTTCATGCAACATTTTCCCCGTTTTGGGCTTCTTGAGGGGATTGCAACCACTAGAGGGAAGCTTAGATTCTTCTTTCTGTGCTCTGTAAAAGCTTCTCTGGTCACCTTTTTGCACTAAGCCTGTGCCAAGGTTTTATATTTGCTATGTGATACCCATGAATTGAATCCAGCTCTTATTTGGAGATTTAGGGGCCACTTGCAGTTCTGTCTCATACTAATTGTTATATCAGATTCCATGCCTGATGAATCTCAGGGAGTCAGGGGCACATCTGTTTAGGCTACAAGTACATAGATTTTTTTTAAAAGTCAATTCTAATCACACTGTTCTGCACATAGCAGCTGAGAGTTGAGTTCTGCTCTTCCTTGTTTGTGATCACAAACAGCACAGATTCAAAGGTTGGAATTTAATCAAAATCCTTAGGGCTGAAGAAAAAATTCTGCTTATGTTAGCCATTCATTTTAGAGGTAAAAACCCAGAAAACAAACAAACAACAAAAAAAAACTGTTGTCTTCAAATCTGGCAGGTATTATTGGTGTTCAGGAGGGACTGCAAAGTAACATACAGGGGCTAGTGGATCCTGCTGGAGCTCTCTTTTATGGTTTCAATAACTCCAGAGGATGGGTGAGAGCCTCTGCTGGGAGAGGGGGCTCGCTCTTGCTCTGGTCACTTCCCTGGCGCATGGCTCAGGCCGTGGCTTTGTGTGTGTGCAGGCCTCATTGCCTTCTGAGGTCAAATGTAAGGGGAGCAGGGAATGAGGGGTCAAAAAAGAGAAGGTTTCAAACAAGCATCTCTGAGACTCAGATTTGCCTGCAGGGCCTGGTTATAGATAGAATTTTCTTCTCCATTCTTTATTTGTTCCTCATTAGAAATGTTTTTGTCAGCTGAAGTTCTGAACATGGGGTGTGAGTGGACTTTCTAGATGAGGCCTGTGGTGTGCAAGTACCGCAGAGGCCATTTATTTATTTATTTTTGAAGTTGTTTGCTCTTTTACTTAATGCTGTGAGGAACAGAAGTTTAGGAAGCTTGTCTTCAGCAAAGATGAGGAATTAAGCCTTCCAAAAGGACCCTTAAAGCTCATCCATTTTTCATTTGTTTGTGCTTTTATCATTTATTGCTTAGGTGACTTTTTGCATAGGGATGATGCTGCATAAGGAGTTTGATAAATAATCAGACAGGGCTCTTCCTGCAGCTTGCAGGTTTTACAGTGTAGGTATGAGATAATTAGAAGGATTCAAGAAAAAAATTATTTGGTAGATGGAAAGTGCTTTGACTTTTTGTACTGAAAGGTAGACGTATTCTACAGTATGTAATAAGGTCAAATCCTGCCATCCTTCAGAGAGCTGCCTGGATGAAAAGCTTTAGTTCTGCATTGCAGCAGAGCATAGCTTTTAGAAGGCTTTTGGCGTGTACAGCCACGTCAGTACAGCTGTCTTCAGATGGGAAACACAACTTTGATTCAGGGGCTCTTGCCGTAAGTGCATACTGAAACTTAGTAAAGCTAGTTCATCTCCAGAATATACTGCCACTTTTACTCATACACTGTGCATTTTAATTCACCACTAAAGCAGGAATTTGATCACGAGGAGGCTTGTGCAGAGAGGCTGGTTTTGACCTATAAATGTCCTATAAAATACTTCTGGTGAAATGACTTTTCTCAACAGTGTTCTGGCAATATCTTATCCTCCACAGGTATTTCTGTCTGCTCTATGGCAAATCTTGGCAGTGAACAGAGGGGTGGAAGGCAGCGGAGCTGTCAGCATTTGGCTTGTGTTGCCCTGAGTCCACCCGTGACTCGGTGTCTGTTACTGCAGTATCTGTGTGCCTCATGAGCTGTGCTCTGTTTTGCACGGGACACCTGTGAGTAAGGTTGACTCAGAAAAGCAGAAGCCTTTACTGCAGGAATGAAACTATTTTTGTTTAAATGTACGTAGGTAGGGATAATGTTTACATTTCTAAATTCACAAGAAATTTGCTGGATGTTGATAGTCTTAAGAGCCATTAGATCTGTTTGCATCTAGGTTCAGATTGACTTCTGAACAAATACCGTGTTTGAGTTGCAGAGTGAACAAATGTGATAATAATACTTCCTTGTAAAGCACGAGCAAAACTTCATTCTGGGAAAGCAGCTTATCCTGCTGTATAATGCTAAGGTTGCTTTTGTGCTGTAGAGTTCTCATTTCATTAGTGTCAAGTGAGAATTTTGCCAAGTGGTAAAGGTACTCTAACAGGAAAAGTAACACCCCGCTCTTTAAAAGGCTTGAAGTGAGTTATAAAATTAAGTGAGCTAGTTTATATTACATCCTGAGATTTATTACAATCTGTTCGTTGCTTTGAGCAAGCGTAAAATCAAGTTATTTATTTACTTTTTTTGTACTATTCCCTCTACCTTAGTATACCCATTAAGTGGGTTATAACAACCCTCTAGTAGTGGATACCAAAGCGTGCATCTTGATTTTTGTACATTATTTTAGTGGAAATAAGTATACGTACAAACCAGGAGAATATCATGCTGCATCACTTCAACTTATGTTTTTGCCTCCAGTATCTTTCTGCCCAAATTTACACCCAGCGAGTAACATTTATCACATTAGCTAAGGCCAGAGTTTAGCCTGTTATTTCCTGTACTTGATTGTTTTGGCTTTAAAGCCACCATTAAAGCTGTCTAAATTAAACTGCTTGTGCTTCTGTACCATGGGGGAAGAGCTGGTTCATTGTAATAGAGATTTCATTTCCTCTCTGTTGTGTCAGTGCAGTGAAACAATTCATTTCAGCAGGCTTAATGGTATGGTATTGACTGAAGTTGTTTTTACAGTTTTTAATAGCACTTAATCTTTAAGCAGGTGTAATAAATGAGTTGTTGTATAAAGGAGTAATGTCTGTGTTGAACATGATGCAGTACACCTTTTTGCAGAGCACTAGGGGGAAAAAATAAATGTTTCCCCCCCCCCCCCCCCTTCCCCATCATCTAAACACAAGGAGAAGAGCTTACTTATAGAAAAGTTATATAATAGCTAGCTCTGGACTCAAACTATTCCTTGTTCCTATATCCTAACCTGATTCTTTTCTACTCAAATACCTAAAAATCTTCAGAATTTTCAGATAAAGGGTCAAATTCATCCCAAGGAGGTTTTTTGCTGCTGTTCAGTTGTAACAGTTGCTATTTTCTAGGTCTTTTAAAATTGCCATAATGTACAGAATGACAGATTGCAGGACACCTTATGGTTTCAGTCATTGTCTTCTGCACAGCCTGAGACTGTGGTCTGGTACAAAGTGGACTCCAGACAACTTCAAGTGCACATGACTTCCATGCCAGATGTCATCTGGAGCAGGCTGGAGGGCAGAACTCAGCCTCCCAAGTTTCTCGAAATTGCTGGGAATTACTGTTTCAGAAAAGGACTGTTTAATCTAACTCCAAATATATAACCACTTGCTGTTTTCCAGTCCTTTGCAGTGCTTTGGTTTATGGATGTAATACTGAATGACTTGCTGGGGAAGTTTGGACTACTGTTTTTGTTGCATGGTAGACTACATTTACTGTGTTAATTCTTGTTTTTCTTCAGTGAATTTGTGGATTCGAATATGTGGTTAAATGTTTTTAATTTATTTTTATTTTTTTTTATTTTTTTCTCCAGAATAAAGCAATTCTGACCCCTTATGTTCTAATACTTTTCTGTGACTGGGGTCTAAAAATTGATTTGATCAGAAGGTACAACACTAGACTAATTGCTGCAGTACTTATGTTTGTTGAAAAGCATTTTCTTATGTCTTTTCCTGTCTTATTTTTGTGCAGCTGAACGAGATATCAATGTTTTCTGTGGAGTGCAGACCATTACTATGAAGATAAATTTTTGCACAGTTCTTTTCTCTGGTTATTCTGAAACAGATCTGGCTCTGAATGGGAAACATGGGGATGCTCACTGCAGGGGGTTCATCAACAACAACACCTTTCCAGCAGTGGTCATTTTCATCATCAATCTGAGTACTTTGGAATCCTGTGGAAACACTTTAGTGGTAAGATGAGATCAAAGTGAAATGGTAGCATGCATAGGATCAAGCGAATGCCCTGGAAGCATTGTATATTTTACAGATAAGGTTTACGTTGTCTTTCCTAGTTAGCAATATAACGTGTACATTATATTTTCTTCACAAGAAAAACAAAGTCAATAATTTATTTTGATTTCTAATTAGAAAATGTGGTGGGACAATCCTTGCCCTGAGATTACATAGGACACTTTTTTTTATTGCAGTAATTTTTTCAGTGGTAAAGAGAATTTTTGCAAGCCGTTCTTAAAACCTTTGAGCATGTCTTGTTTTGCTGAAACTTTTCAAATACCTACTTGTGAAATGAAAGAAAAATATTTTTAAGAGTTGGTTGATCAGGTGAGAGTTATAAACTGGGTACTTCTGCTCTCTCATAGGAGAGGACTTGCTGAATGATACTATATCAGCCTGTGATAAGGCAGGGATTTCAGGCTGAAAGTCACAGAGGGAATATTCCAGCCACAGGACCCAACCCCAAGAGAGGAAGCTAACAGGCATCTTTGCAAGTAGTGCTCTCAGTGTAAAATCACAGCTATATTTAGTACTGCCTGGCAACAAACTGATGTTTTCAAGCAAAATTTGAATGAATGTTTGACCAAAAAAAAAAAACCCCAAAAAACACCAAAAACCCAAACCACCAAACAGAACAAAACAACAAGAACACAAACCAAACACCTACAGAACAAACAATATTACCTATGTGCTCAGCTCCTTAGGAAAAAAAACAAGACGTGGGACTGAAGTTCAGACTTATACATTCAGCTTCAGTCTTTGATCACTGTATCAAACTATTTATGAATGACTTATAAAAATATGCAAAAAAAATGTATTCTTTTTAAGGCTCATATGGTATCTGGAATTCATACTCAGTTACCTGTCAGTTTTCATAACAACCCTGCTGCTTTCAGTTACTAATAATTTTTTCAAATTGTGCTGAATTGTTCAATATGCTCTCTGACCTGTTTGCCTTAGGCTGAGTTTTATTTTGAACTGTTTGTTATTTGAACAAAAAGTAGTTCAGTAAGCTCAAGATTCTTTCCCCAGCCTCTCTGAAAGGCTGCCATGACTTGCGGTAGGAGAGCCTGACAGGAAGGAACCTTTTGCTCTTCCTGTGGAGTTGGTTGTAACCTTCTGGAGCTTGCTGTTTGATTACAATTGTAAGAGCTTGCTGTCTGATCAGTCCAAATGAATGTAGACTGGGGCTCCCACAAGGCTACATGGGATATGGAGATCAAGTAGTAGCTGATAAAAATCTGACAAGAATTTCCTCTCACCTTGTCCAAGTTTTTGTATGCTGTGCCAAGAAGACGATGAAGGAGCAGGAAGTGTTATGTTCTTACTATGGTGTAGTACAAAGGGAAGGTAGCATTTTGGGCAGAACTCAGATAAAACACAGGTCTACAATGTGGGAGACAAAATGCTGTGGCTCATGTGCACCACCTCAGGGTGACTCTTCTAAGTGATGAAATGGCTTTTAAAGAAACTGCATGCTCTAAAACTGTGGAAAGTGTTTGTTTTGTTGATATAGTGCAGAAGCTAATACAACGCTACAGCTGAAGTCCAGTGCCATGTATATATATGGCTTTATTGTGTTTGTGCCTAATGAGAAAGTAATTTGGGACATATTTATTTGCTGTTCTCACAAACCATCCCCTCATTCAGATTAGATGGAGTCGGGAAGGTTGCTAGCAGGAGGAAAGGGTCTGCTTTCTGGAGAGCTATTTGTTTTTACTGGCTCAGCAGTTTGTGAGCCTGAACAATGCACCAGAACACATGTCCAGGGACTGAATTAGGGTCGTATTGGCTTCCTCAAATGAGGCATTATCTGATTTTACATTAAATATCTAACTTGCATTTCGGGCAGTTTTTCTTTCTGTTTAGTTTATCATTTAGACATATATAATGTAGGCAAAAACACAGATGCAAAGTTCAGCTGCTTGCTTTGTATCTGCTTATACAGTAAACTGGCTTTGTCAAAAATAAACATGGAGTGACTAGGTATTGTTTCTGTAAATAAAATTGTGAATCAAATTTGTAGTTGCACACAGAGGCTTATTTTATGCTATTTAACCATAATAGAAAAGTTCCTTCATATCCTTCATCTTTTCCCAGTAAATCATGTGAATTGATTGGGAATGTGCAGAGAAACAGTTCCTACCTGGATTTATCAGTTTTATTCAAATGTTGCTTGAGCCCATGTTTTAGGATCAGCAGTATCACCTGTGAACTGTATGTGCTTGAGCTTGGGGAGGTGAGAAACAGAACACAGGCAATATAGTGTTAATAAACCAAATTCATTTTTGAAAGATCTCCCTGAAGATATTTCTGGGTAAATGATGGTCTAAGGCATCATTATTCTTAGGCATATCTCTTGTTCCATGCTCAGCTTTCTGGTAATATTTCTTCTCTATCTCCTTCAATAGGTGTCCTCAGCTCGAGGTATCAATGCTTATGGGAATACCTCAGTGATACAGATAGGTAATGTTTCGGGCTATATAGATACACCAGACCCACCAACGATTATCAGCTATTTACCTGGGCTTCTGTATAAGTTTAGCTGTAGCTATCCACTGGAATACCTGGTTAACAATACCCAGCTTGCTTCGTAAGTGTGCTTTTCATTCCTATGTGTTTCATTCCCATGTCTGCATAAGCCCACATGTGTGCATATACATACATATACAGATGTGCACACCTGAATATATGCATGCTATAGTGATACTTAACTTTGTAAAACAGTGAAGGGAAAGAAAAAACAAAACAGTGAAAGAAGAGGTGGTGCAAAGGAGAAAAACTTCAGTAGCATAACTCTGTAAGATAACATAACATAATGAAGACCTGCTTTTGTCTTAGTTGATGCAAAAGTTGCCTTAAAATCGTGGTTTTCTGATGACAAAATGGTAGCAACAAACATGAAAATTCTTCATGAAATAGTTTGTAAGCATGTGAATATAGAGAAAATATTTCCCTATATATCAAGAAAAGCGTGTTCCTTTTTGTCACTTGGCCTCTCTGCTAATTATTTTTCTGATTCATGTTTTCAACAGTATCTATTATTTTCTGCATAGTTAAGGTTCTGTCAGTGTTTCCACAATAAATTTATATTTCTGAAGTTTATAACACAAATGTTTAAATTAACTGCTTGTGATACAGCTCATTGAGATTTTTAATGATAAACAAACAAACAAAAAACAGAAGTGTGGAAAGACAAACTGTATTCTTTGATCTTCATGATGATTTCTGGTTCTGTTGTAGGTCATCAGCTGCTATTTCTGTAAGAGAGAACAATGGTACATTTATCAGTACTTTGAATTTGTTGCTTTACAATGTGAGTATAAAACACAGTAACATGACCTAGACTAAATCTATCCCTGTTCTGTGGGTGTAAACTGGATTGGCACAGCAAAATGTAGACTTCCCTTCATTTGGTGTTATTACTCTCCCATTTCTCCCAAGAACTGGACCAAGACCACCACCTGGGGAGCTTTCATCTACATTCCCTTGTCCTTTTTTTTGCATGTACCTCGTCTTGTATTTATATGACTGGTCTTTGAGGACACAGACAGTCACTGTTCTGTATTTATACAGTCCCTCAATTTGCAGCTCTGGCTTTTAGGATCTACTGCAATGCAAATAATCCCTTGTAGTAATAATAATCATACTCCAGAGTGCATACTTGTTTGCATTTGTTATGTTTATGTGCATATTTCTAATATCCATATACATCTGTGTATATATGTGCATAGATGCATTCTACTGATACAGATGGTCTGTAGAATTTTGTAAAAAAAAAAAAAAACACCAAAACAAACAAACAAAAACAAACATCCAGATCTATTCCCTTAGAAATAAACTGTAGCATTTTTTGCTGGAGTATTTTTATGTTCAAACCTCGTGTTTTGATCACCTAATTGTCGTGAGGCATGTGGGATTTGTTCCAAACCTAAAGCCCACAGTACTGTTATCTTTGTGTATGAACCTTCAAGATTTTAAGGGTTAATAATTTTAAGAGTTTTCAACTAACACTTCTATCATACCTTTTAGATAATTTAACTTGGATATGTATTATTGTATAAGCTTTTGCTATGTAAATATGGAAGGTGACAATGAAATGTGAAAAATGTGTGGACCTCTACTTAACAAAAACATTAGTCCCTGAAATGATTTTTTCGTGTTGATTAAAAATTTTATTCATACATTTTAAATACCTGATTTAAATATCATTTTTTTCAATCTATCAAGTAACATTTTTGTAAATTATGATTCTGATTTTTTGCATTATTATTCATGCCATCATGACGCTGAGTTATAATTCATGCAACTGATTTAAAAGTCAATGCTTTAAACTTTGAACATAATGAGCTATAAATATTGTAACAGGACATTTTCCAAAGGCATTCTTTAAAAAAATCATGTTTGTTTGACAGAACAGAGCTCTGAATAACAACCTGTAAACTGTTAAAATGAAGATTATACTTTTCTCATTTTTAAATAATCCTGTGACCAAAAGGATGGGTATGGGAAAAGTTGGCAAACTTCTCTTAAATACAGGAGTCGACACCACTAGTTTGTTGCTGCCTTTCAGGGCCTAATTCTGCAATCACTCAGCTAAAAATGCTTGTACTGAGAGTGCATTTGTTTCTCAGTTATCACCTGGAAAGATGGGCTTTTATCCTCCAAAACTGAAGGAATGAGGAATTTAGTGTGGAAAATGTATTAGCTTGCAAAATTTGACGGAGCTAGTTAATAGAGAAATGTATAATTGAATTTAAAGAAGGCAAACATACCTGTTTAACATCCTAAAGGATCTTACAATGCAGGATATTTATGCTGTTTTAAGAAATGATCTCATTTGAATGGATCTGCTAAGACTTGCTCTGTGCATGTCAGGGAGCTGGCCTATGTGTGCATGCAGGGCTCCCAAGTCCTCCAGTAATGAAGAGAGTACACCTTTGGCAAGCTGTGGATTTTGGCATCATTCCCTTGGAAAAATCACTTGATTTATGTACTTAATCTTTCTTGTTACTGTAAGCTGCTGTTCTTGCCTGCCACAATGAACCTGGTATTACTGTGGCACTGTCAAAATTTCACTTAGCAAAATTTTTCTTTAGCATCAAGTGCTTTGACCTCTCACAAGAGGTCTCAACATGCTGAATCCCCATGATTTCTGGATTAGAAACTTATTTGACATAGATGACATTACCTGTAAGTGCATTTTGATACGCTAAATTAACAACTGTCACTCTGTATTTGTTTCATGGCATCTGTGGGTCATTGCTGAAGTGATGATAATGAGTCAGCCTGTGAACAAGGAAACTAACAAAACAGCTTTATCTATGTAGTTATATTTGGGAAAATCCCATGGTGGTTTTTTTTTTTTTTGTTTGTTTGTTTTTTGTTACATACAAATTCATTGAAACAGAATTTTGAAATACTAGAATTTAAATGAAAATATTAGTTACTTAAAACCCTCAACAAAACAAATTCCATGAAAGCCACATATTTTGGATATTGGAATATGTCTAAAGCTTAAGATGAATAATGCCTGGAGGCATTGCTATCTCCACTAAATTAAATAATCGTAAGAATCTTTCCTGGGCAAGGCTGCACTGTGACAACCTAGTTAAGCTCTTCTTTAAAGAAAGCTACAGCAGTCACTGTTTGCTTGTAGGCAGTGGGAGACATCAAGGTGTTAACTTGAATCCTTGTTCATAAATATTTTTTCTTTGATTACTGATCTAGCCACTTTATAAAATGATAAAAAGATTTCCCCAAATAGTTGCATAGGGTAAGACAAGTCAAGTGTTGTTGATCTTTACAGATAAACTTGTAGGCAAATGCTCTGGAACTGCTTTCTATCTCCTCCCAGAAGGTGGACTAAGTAAACAGCTGTCCTACATGAGTCAGAAATTAGATGTGAGTTCAGTTTGTGAATGCAGATGAGTACACCTGCGTTGTCACAGTGGGATTTCTTGTACATTGAGGCAATGTTTGTTTTTCAGGACTCAACCTACAGCCAGCAGCTCCTTATCCCAAGTACAGGTTTACCTTTGAAAACTAAAATATATGCAGCTGTGAGAGCAACCAACCTTGATGGCAGGTACCATAATGGATGTTATTTCTTGTTCTGTTGGCTATTCAGCTCTTGGGTTTCTAAATTATTCTGATTTAGAAGCATCAATCTTTTTTTTTTTTTTTTTAAATATGGATTAGAAGGATGTTTAATCTTTGAGGTCATAGTCTTCAGCTGGAGGTTATCAAGTGCTTGATATTGAGTGCATATCTTGCTGCTGTCATCATAATGAAAGTTCTTTCCAAATTATGCTTTACACCCTATATTGTTGTTCTTTAAGAAAGGGTCAAATGAGGAACAAATGAGAAACTCCTGGGCTTTTAAAAATGGGAAGGTTTTGGCTTCTAGTTATATATGGCCATCACTTCTGAGAAGAGGTATGCAACATATGGATTGGCATGTTTTTTGTCTCGCATGAAACCAAATGATTTGAGTTATAAAGTTCTGCTGCTCTGGTGTGTGCTGTTTAGTTCTTTAAGTTGGGAAGAAACAAGTGGTATAGTTGGAACCCAGTACTTTAGCTTTTAAACACAGTAACTCAGCTTCAGTGTAACAGCCTGCATTATTCGTTTGTACACTTGCCTGTACTGTCCTTTCATCTTATCCCCCTTGCTCTCCACCCCTACTCTCACGTTGCCAGTTCACTTCATCATCAATCACTTTGCCTCCTGTACAGGTGGAATGTCTTGATGGACTACTGTTATACGACACCATCTGGTAATCCTGGTGACGATCTTCGATATGATCTTTTTCTCAGGTACATCCTATGCAAACCCGGTATTTGTAGTTACTTCTTTTAAAAAACGTGGTTATAAATCTCCCTGTTAGTGGTGTTCTAAAACTGCCTGAAAACTCTAAGCAATGTTAGCAGAGAGGCCTGAGGGCTGGATTTATAACATGTCAGGTCTTGTCTTGTTTGTGAGCATAAACATGGAATCGAGCACAAAGTCATGAGAATTATGGTGGAGAAGCATACATCCAAAATGGCTGTGCTAGAGATCAGAAACACCAAAACTGAATGGTTAAACTGGCCTTTATTTTAATAAATATACCCTTGTGGTCAGTGACAATGATATAAAACGTCAAAGCCTGTAGTTCAGAAAAGGAGTTAAGCAAATGATTAAAGATTACTAGATGCTCCTGCTAGTCCCAGTAATAATACTTAACTTGAATTGGAACTCTGTAAAACATAATTAGTATCTTGGCAGTATCTTATATTAAGTCTCATCAGTGATGGTTGCTTGGAGAGAGGCTGTCTTCATTTGGAGTTACCTGTCTATGCTGGTTAGCACGCATGATTACTTCTTGTTTCAGCCATCAGTTTTTTGGGGCCACTGAAGTTAAATGGTATTTTGGATATAGCTGTGATGTTGCAAATCATAGTGTTTCTGTAGCAATGAGCACAGGACTGTGCAGCCTAGAAGGGAGATTGTGGCTGCACATTTTGGACATCATGGCATTGTGGTAATTTCAAGGACCTAAAGCGCCGAATTGCTGCCTAAGTTATGTTATTCTTAGCTAAGAGCTTTAAAAAGCTAGCCATACATCTGCTCATCCTATTTTTTTATTTTTATTTTTTTTAACAAAATCTAGTTGCGACAAAGACCCGCAGACAACTATAATTGAAAATGGCAAGAGCCAAATGGGAAGGTTTTCTTTTGAGGTATTCCGCTTTGTTAAGCACAAGAACCAGAAGATGTCTACAGTCTTCCTTCACTGCGTGACAAAGCTGTGCAGAGCAGATGACTGTCCCTTTCTTGTGCCAGTAAGTTTCAATGGATAGAAGTTGCTGCTAATTATCTGGATATAAGTTAGTCAAACCGGAGTCATTCTGCATCCAAATGTAATGGATATTTGGATGACATAATGAAGATGACTTGTAGAGTCAGAAGTAAGGATGTTCTTTGTGTGTCTGGAGGAATATAAACCCACTGATGAATAAGGTAATGAATGTTGTCACCTAAAGGTAGAATAATACTAGACCTGCAAAGCACAGGTTTTTGAACACGGCAGAAGTAATCTTTTTGCCTTTTGGTCCTTAACTCATTATTAGAAGTAATGACTCTTAGACAGCTTCAGAGCTGATAATCTTAATGTAGTGTCTAAGAAACAAGTACTCCTAATCATAGTGGATGGAATATAAATATCTTACAATGGAATAAAAAGAAATCTTAAAGCTGTAGTAAGCACACTTAGCGTGACAAGGAAAATTTGAAAGTGTTTCTGACGGGGATGGGGGACTTATTTCTTCCTGATTTGCTTATTATCACCTCCCTTATAGTTTGGAAACTGCTGTTTTGCTGAAGTTAATGAAGATGTGTAAATTCAAACATTATTTCATTTTGGGAGCATAAAGAACAAGAAGTATGTCTGGGAAACTGAAACTCTTGAATATGCATATAAATGCAATATTCTTTGAAGTCTTCCAAATGCAGTGTAGTTTCCTGCTGAATGCCTTTCCACTTAGAATTGTAAAGTGCTATCAGTTCAGTATACTTCTTTCATTTCGTGCTTTATGTTATACTTAATTGTGTTTAAATAATTGTTTCTGTGGAAGTGCATGTTCTGAGGGTTTTGAAGTTCTTTCGTGTGAAGTTGAAATTGAAGAAATGCTCTTATTCTTGTGTACACAAAATTAAGGTAGACAAGTTAGAGATGTTTATTAAAGGTGGATTCCAGATGGTAGTGCTGAGGATTGTTTTCATGTGTCATTGCTGTTTAGAACTCCATGGAAAAGTATGAAACTTAACTTAAGAAGCTCACTGGAATAGGGACTGTAGCATGTTGTCTATCCCTATTCAAGCAAAACACATTTGTTGGGAAAAGTGACTGTAAACAAAGCTTTGGGAAATTAACTACTGAAAATTTAATATAATAGGAGATGGATCTTGTACGCTACAGCAATGTAGTTCTGTAAATGAAGTGAGGCAAAATGCAATGGGAAGCTAGGCATTTTCAAGATACACTTCTACGGAATATTGCAGCAGTTTTTATTGCAGAGTAATTTAATGCATACTAAGAAATAAAATCAAAGTTGTAGTATTGCTTATAAAAGAGCTTCCATTAAAAAAAGAGGCACAGAAGGGCAATAATTCCATTCTACTCTGAAATGGTGATTGTTTTGATTAACTGTTCAGATTTGCAGTAACAGAGAAAGAAGAGACACTGGTAGGAGAACAACTTGGAGTCCTCAGAGCACCTCTGGCAATGCTGTAATCACTGCTGGCCCCATCATTACAAGGAGTGGTAGGAACAAACAAACTTTTTCTGTGTACTGCAAGAATCTCAAACACCTGGGAAAATGTTTTTACAGTTAACTAAAAATTTCCAATGTCTTAGGGAAAAGGTGGTTTCTCCATGAGTTGGGGTATTTTTTTCCTCAACTATTGAAGTCTTTGCTAGAAATTTTGAACTAATATTTCTGCTCAGCTCACATGATTCCTCTCGACTCCATGAAAATCTTTGTGAGATACTATTATGCATGTACGCCCATTTTAAAAGCCCAAACTCAGTTGGTTGACTTTTTTCAGATCTCACCGAAGATAATGGATTTTACAGTACTGTGTTCACAATCACAATTTAATTTGGACAGCTAATAAATATTCACTGTCACTTTCTATTCACCATTTCTTTCAGTTTCACATGTGTTTCTATTTGTGTTGAGTAATGTTAATGCATGCTATACTTAGCCTTCACCTATAAGAAGGAAATTGGACAAATACATCACAAGTTGTAGGGGACTAAAATCTACTCTTTTAGATCCAGAATTAAACTTCATGGATTTCCATTTTAATTGCCAAAAGTAAAGCAAATGAAAAACAACCCAAAATACACACACACAAAAAAAAACACTACCTGTAGTCTCTGAAAATTATTTGACTGCTGTTGATAACTTAATAAATTAAAAGTATTTAAGAAATTCTGTTTTGCAGATTTCAGCAGTCTTAGGTTTAGGAACTTGAGAACAGGACTGAATCCTGTCTAGGAAAAATAATTGAAACACTTGAGAATAAAATCCTTTTTTACATGCAAAGTGGTTCTGCTCACATGTACAAAGACCAATTGATCCTCCAGGACTGGAAGCCATCTACCAAGAGACATCTTAAAACAAATACTCTCTCAGTTATAAGCAATATTTTTGCAATCAAAGTCACTATTTTTTTTCTGCATTATACATGGTCTCAATTGAACACCCTTGCTGTCATCTGATTAGTCAACAAAAGGTGAAAAGAACTAACTTCAAATTTGCATGTGTGAATACTCATTGAAAATAAATGACAGATTTGCTTAAACCTCTATGCTAGAGAAATGCTGCCTCAAGCAAGGAATGGGAACTATATAGAACTTGCTATGTGAGCAGCCCCTGTTAAGTAATATACTTTGATTCAAATGCTGTATATATATATATAATTTTTTTGAATAATATAAGTACTTCAAAAATGATGTGATATTCATGAATACTGTAGTCAAAGAAAAGGAGGAAGGTCATGAGAAAACTCAGTTGAACAGAAGTGATTTTGTGGACAAAGAGTGTCATAGGTGGCAGTGCTGGCTTACTCTGACATGAAGCTACGCAAAGGTGCCTATAGTATTTTCAAGACAGATGCTGGTCCAGCTTTAGTACAGATGTGTTTGTACAGCGTCCATAAAACCTGCTACACCTTGCTGACCGTAGTACCTATGTCTGTACTATATCATGTGGCTGCAGTTGCACAAATGTGCAACCCCTCACTTTCCTCATCTGATTTGGGTTGGTGCTGCATCTGTCCTGGGGCTGGTCCTGTGTGTGTCAGTGTCTGCATAGGCACCTCAAGTAGTTAGCCAGGTTTTCCCATTGCTCTAGTCACAGTTATTCTGGTAACAGCACTTTTTATATAGTTTTCCTAGTATGAACTGAATAGCACTACAGCAAATGAATAATGTCCCTTTTTCTGTGTATCTCTGAACTCATATTTCTGACATTGTATTCTTTTCAGAGAAGCTTCATTCCTGTGTTTTAATCTAAAAAGTCATTGTAGGAGGAATATGCAGAAGAAAATATTTTGGTCTGTGTTTAGAGACAAAGCAGGCATCTACCTGTGAAGGTGAAAAGGGTTTTGATGGTTGTCTCACTTAAATGTAGAAGACAGCTGCTCAGTATAAATGTATACAAGAGCTGTGCTTATGAGTTGCCCCAGAAAGGCACAATGTCAAGAAATGTAGTTTTGAGATGGACAATGGTATGTAACTTAAAAATGATAAAATTGAGGACAAAATACAAATAATACAAATGTTTCCTTGAATATGATGTCACTATGTAACTGTCAAGAGCAATGTAAAGGCATTGTTTTGGTAATCATTTAAGGTCACAGTTTTTTCCTTGGAAAAAGTCAGGTTAAACCTTCTTTCATATACAGATACTCTTGTAATATGGTTATTGTTGAAGGGACTTGTGTATAATAACATGGTTATCTTTGTATTTGTATTAAAAGGAGCAGAATAGAACTGCAAATCTTTTTAAATAAGGGGTTCCTGCACTAAGGTGGTTTTTATTTTTTATTTTTTTGCCACAGAATACTAAGTAACTTCATGTTGGTGCACTCACCTTAAAAATGAAGGAACTTCATGCAATTCATGTTGTCATCCTGATTTTACCAGAGATACTAGAAGCAGCTAGTCAGTGTTGCAAATACAGTTGATGTGCTTTGAAATTGAAGCTACGACTTCTGTGTGCAAGGTGGGGAGGAGGGGTGGGTGGTCACCAGATTTTTTGTAAAAATGTAATGTTTCCTATTTTCATTTCATACAGATGAGACACCAACCAACAATTCACAGCTTGGTAAGTTAATCAAAATTCTGAGAAACATCTAAGAGATGGCTTGAGTGAACCATTTTGATTCAGCTCTGTGCACTGACCTAGAATTTCCTTTCCTTTTTTTTTTCTTTGTCCTTTAAATAAGTAAATACTTACATACCATAAAGAAAGCAAGCAATTGGTAAATCTAGAATGCTCAGTTTAGTTTGTATACCCAGCCCCACCAACACAGTAACTTCTAATTCCTGTGTTGGCTTTGAAACGAAAATCTGCTTCTATGACATACAAGGGTGAAGAAACATTGCAACTGCCAGAAGCAAAATTAAACTTAAGCAGTGAAATCTGCTCGTGCCATCTGGGAGTTGTGCAGCAAAATTGTTTTTATGGTGCAGTCCAGTTCAGTTCACAGCTCGAAGTCAGAAGAGTCCCGCTTCAGCTCTTGTTCTGAAATATGCTGCAGGGGAGATCTGGTCTTTAAGTTTTACAGTGATTCTCTTTTGGGCACTTGGAAGACTTGTTTCAGCTTGTATGTTATTCTGCTGGTAATGAGGAGTAGCTAATGACTAGGAAAGGTTGGTCAAGCTTGGCTACCCAGGTAGTCCATTGGGCCATCCTACTTCTTACTTGCCCGTAACAGGACCCAGTGGCACAATCAACCTACTGTCTCCTCTAAACTTTAGTAGCTATTTGTTCCCTTCTTTTCTCAACCTAGACCCTTTACAAGCAGCTACCTTTCCTTTCTGGCATGGAAACAAGTTTTCCCTAAAATGAATTACTTACTGGTTTGTTCCTACCTATGGGTGTCATTAAAATAATAAAGACAATTTCTCCATTTGCTGCACACAAGTTGGTATTGTAATGGCTCCTACCTTTCCTTCCCATCCAAAGAAAACAGCAGCCTTCTTACCATCACACAGCAGCAGCGTTCCTGTGCCTGTTCTCCCAGAGGTAGTGAGGTACGATTACTACTGTAGTAGAGAGAATAGTGAGGAAGGTCAGAAAGCGTCACGGGGTTGAGAAGGGGATGGCCACCTCACCAACAGAGAGCTGACTTTTTTCTGCTTTAAGGAGGGAGGGATTGGTGGTGTGCAGGCAGGTGGCTGCTTCTGGGAAGAGCAGTGTGGCTCCTCACCTAGAAGCTGCCCTGTAATTTCACTGGACTGTCCATCACTGGTAGTAGAAAACACATCTCTGAGGCAAACACTGCTGGGTGCTTTGGATAGTAACTACCACTCAGATATTTTGGCCGTAAAAGATGGTACAGGCTGGATATGTGCATCATAGCATTCAGGTTTTGGTCCATGAACAGCCTTTTTGAGCCACACTAAATAGTAAATACATGTGTTATATCTTTTCTCTGAGACTAGATAAACATGTTAAGGGGCCTTCTGTGAAGGTGTGCAGACAAGCTTAGAGTAGCTGAGATCTGATTCTAGATATGCCTGCTAAGGATTTTTATATCCTTCATATTGAGATGTAGCTAAGGATACTGGGTAAGAAATCCTTTTGTTAAATTGCCTAGGCCATAAATACTTAGGCCTCACCTTAATACTTTTTTGGGAAGTAACTGTCTTGCTTCAAATAGCACAGGTCAAGGTTGGTCACCCAAAGTGAGGGGTTTATGCATGAAGTATCCTTACTGTTTTTATTCCCCAGCATGCTGGGTATTGAAAGAACTAAGGACTATTTTCCAAGTATACTTAAATTTTATCCAAGTAGACAGGTACTTGCTCTGAAGTAGCTTTAGTCCCTCCGTTGTAATTATTGTTGATATAAGGTGTTGTAATGGAAAGATGTGTGTGTGGTACTGCTGAGAAATCCTAACCAGACCTTACCTGTGCATTTTTGTTTTTGCAGCTCATCTGAATGGAGCTCCTTTCCAGCTGAATTCAGTCACCAGTGCACTGATTTCTGGCGTGGTCATTCTAGGAATCACAAGCATTTTCTTTTTTGTATGGTCCCTAACACTTCTGCACAGAAATTGGCCCAACAGCTCAATTTTGAGTGGCATCCGAAACCCAGTTTTCAACTGAAAGTGATTTATTGCACTTTCTCTTCGGGGTTGCCTTTCTTGTTCATGAAATACATTGTCACTAAAAAAAAAAAAACAACAACAAAAGGGGGTAACATTCCAGCTGTATCCAGCTTCTGTTCCAGCTATTCTCTATCTGCAGACTTGTTAGATGTTGTTGTGTAGGTAGGAAAGAGTGGTATTCGTAACAATCCTAGGAAATTATGAGAATCTCAATTGTGTTTGTGATCAGACTATGTGACGTTATGCCCATGGGTGTGCTGACAATAGAGCTCGTGTCTCCAGCTTCCCAGTAAGTTCTTCAAGCTGAAGATGCTTAAGGTGAGAATCTTTCCAAGTATGCCATTCTTACACAAAACCTGACACATTCAGAAACGTTCCTAAATTCATAAACACCTACTAAGATGAGGATCGTTTCTATTTCATCATGTTTTGTCACAGATTCGAAAAAACAATTGTAACTCGGGAGGAACTTGTTATTATCTGTCTTGGCTAAAAAGAATCACAGAGAGAACAAGAAGTGACTTTTGCTTATTTTTAATTTGAAAGTATTTTCTTAAGTTATGTCTTGAGTTGATTTGTGGAGATAGTACCTAAAGTAAATCAGGACAGAATTTGGCTGGTATCTTTGAGTTTAGGGCAAATTGCAGTTGGTCGGGAACAATGTGGCAGTTTTTGAGGTGGATTATTATTATTTTTTTTTTCCAACAAAATCACTGAGTGAGAACATGAGTGAGTTTTAAACCTGATGTTCAGCAGAAAGCTAATTCTGCACAGAATCTCCACAACCAGAGTCTTCAGTCAAATTCTAACATTGGGAAATGCTCCAAGGGGAGAAAGTACTTGTTTAGCCCCTGCCTCCCTGAAGAGGTAAGCAAATACAAACGACTAATGCCCAAACTTTCCAGATCTAAAATTATTTTTGGAGCCTAATTTGGCAGTAGAACTCTAACACCCTAATTTGTAAGGTCCAGTTTTGCCCTGTGAGTTTTGTAGTTCTGACTTTCCTGTCTACGTGAAGAGTATTAGATCAATGCTTATTTCTCAGCAGATTTTCCCCATGGATTAGACTTCTTCATTGCATGGATAAGGGGAAGAGAGCAACTAGAAGAATACAGGACACAAGCTGTACTGTACTGTTGACTCCAGTTAGTCTGATAAACAGACTCATCTGAAGTGAGTGTGAGTTACCAGGTGTCTTCAAACAGGTGCAGCTGTATAGAATAGACAAAATCCTAGTACTAGAGAGGCCAAAATAGATTTGACATTAAGCTGGACTGGATAGACAGTTGGGATTTTGGTCACAGATTCAGCAGTTAATTTGGAATTTCATTTTTTTCATGTACTGTACATATTGGCCTAGAAACACCTCATTAATATTTATCATCATCATCATCCTGTGTTAACAATGTCTGTGTTTTCATTAATGTGACACAACTGGCTAATGATCAGGGCTCCTTGGCTCTCAAGACTAAATACATGGACACTTGTTCTCAGTTCTGTGATCCTGCAAATGCTGTATAAAGGCCTGTTTGTGAAGTCAACTGTGCTCTAGTGTGGTATCCCTAACAACCAACACTGTACCTGTTTTCCTCCCGTCTTAATACCTCAGAAACATTTTTGCACTTCAGGGGTTAGGTCTGATGACATGTAAAACATGATTGTTTAATAAAATTATTTGAAACACTTCAGAATGAATGCTTTGTCTGAATTGGTTTCCCCCCTCTTTTAAATTGTATATATGTGCATGCAGTAACCTCATTCTACAAACATGAAGTGAAAAGTCAGTTTGGTTAAGAGCTTTCAATATAAAGGATGATTTAAGATAGGTCTGCTGGCCCTTAAAAAGCAGTGACAAAAATCTAGAGATTAATGTCCAAGTCTGGATAGAAATAAACCACAGGTAATCTGTTGTAATTTACTGATAGGCAACCACAGAAATTCTGTAAATGCAGTTCATATTTCTTAATCAGCAGTTTTAGTTGAAAGTTTCCAGTGATGGAGCTAGTTACCATCCTCAGTAAGCTGTTCCAACAGTTAATTACTGTCCCTAGTACTTTTAAAAAGACTCTTCCAAATGTGAACATGCCCAAATTAACTTTCTAGTGATTAGAAGCTGTTGCGCATTGGTTAGACTGACGGAGACACCTTTCTAACAGGAATATTACATAATTTGCTTAAGACTGCGGGGAAATAGTAGTAAATGTTGCCGCAAAAAGTTGAAAAGCAAAAGCTGTTGGTGTAGTATCATACTTGTCCTATTTCAGTTCCTATTTCTGGAAATAAATTTTGTTGCTTTTATATAGATAAAAGTAATTTACTGTAGTTAACAAAGATGTCCAAAAAACTTGTAAAGTTTTGGTTAGCTGTTAGCCTCCTCCTAAAATTTTGTTACCTGATAATGTAATATGCAAACTGGGTTTTTCTTCTGTACGGTAAAGTTTTCGGAGTGGTTTGTTCCTGTGAAGAACCAGATCAGGTGGTGCCCTGTGTTGTTTAACTTTTCCTCGTGTGAAAATTATTAGGTACCAAAAGGTGATCACATACTGGTTGGGTTAGTGAAGAGGGTTCCTGCAGTCATCTGCGGGAGCAGATGCATCTTCACCTTACTGATGTATGATCACACGATGTGTCTTCATAACTCATTGAGATAAATGCAGAGAGGTGCATGCGGAAGCCATAACTCGTGACCCCACCCCTCTGAGTTTCGAGAAACAGCTTAAGCAGAGTCAGGGTGGATGTGCACAAAGGCTGCACCTTACTAATTCAAAGGCAGAACATTAGGTGAGAGGGGAGGATAAGTGGCTTGAAAGTGTAAGTTATGTACTCTTGGTTCTTGAGATACTGGGTTTTAAATGGAGAAGTGAATTAAAAAGTGTGCTCTATATGAAGGAACTTTTAATCCGGATGCATAATCCACTCAGATACATAATGTGGGTTTCATAGGTTAAGTGAAACTAAATTAGTAAAAAAAATAAATATAATCACCCCTAGTAGAACCCTGTCCATTCGTGGTGCCCGTCACCCATGCTTAAACACTTTGCACAGAGGCCAGGTTTCTGCAGGTAAGCACTATGTAGTGAACAGTTCCCAGGTTGGTGACCCAGATGGGGCAAACAGAACAGACATCAAATGACTTTAAATTTGGTTTAAATCCAGTAGAAATTAATCTGTACCAGTGTGAAAATACTTCCTGGCTTTGAAAGAAATGAAAGGAATACCCAGCTGGAGCTAAGCACACTGTTACTTGGGATAAATTCAGCTGATACTTGACAAACAGGTCTTGGCAAGGAAAGCTGGAAGTTAATCAGGTTTTCCACTTCATTTGTCAGGCAATATTTCTTACTTTTGGTATCTCTTAGGCTCTACCAATATTTCAGAAGCAGCAGCCTTATCCTGTTAAGCTACTCATCCTTTCATCTGGAGGAGACACAGGCAGTATTGTGATAAACTAGGAAATGTTGCATGTGTGGCAAACTGGTCCTGCCTTAGGTTATACCTAGTCTTTAATTTAATGCCACTTGGACATTTCTAGTGCCTTTCAGGAAGGAAGATCATCACTTTTCTGGTGGGATGGAGGTAGAAGGGACACAGCAGAATAGCTCTGCAGAGTTATTAGTGACTAGGCTGGTCGTTTGATACACAGTCAGTCTTTCCCGTTCTTTAGGAGAATGTACAATTTGGGAACAGATCCTTGAGGTGGTGGAATTGAAAGTGTAAGGGAGGAATATTCTTCATTAAGTGATTTTTCTCATGCAGAAGGTAAGCTAGTCACTGCTAGCAAACTGAGGAGGGTTGCTGGCCAGGCAGATTTGAAATGTTGATATTGCATTTGTAACCTCTGCTTTTGGACTTGTGGTACAGTGTGGAAAGTACTTTCTGCTAAAGCAGGACCCACAGCAGTCCTTGTAACCGAGGAATGGCTTTTAGTAATAGCTCAGACATTCTGATACTTTGCTTGCAATTTACAGCTAAAAGGGGAAATGAAATCTTCAGTGCTTTGGACTGACATGATAGTGGTTCCAGAAGTACAGCATCCTAGCCTGAGCAGCCATTAAATGGAGTCCATCCTTAACTGGTTTACTTATGCTCAAAACTTAGGTCTCTGAGGCGCGTTTATTAAACTTGCTTATTTTGCATAAGCATTTTAAAAAAGCTTACTTCAGCATGTTTTCAGCTAGTTTCCCTGGACTGGGGAATGAATGGGAAGAGGCTTGGTGTTCCTGCCAACAGTGCACCAAGCTTCCAGACAGGATGGAGAGGCTGGGTGATATCCACTACAGGTACTGCTCAGGGTGGGTGAGACAATGCCTGCAGTGCTGACTGTTTTCTCCTTAGGGCTTTAATCCCTTGTCTCTTAATTCAAACTGATGTCTGTCTCCGTTTAGTCGCTTTATTATTCTTAGCAGGTGGTAACATCTGTCTACTCAGCAGCTGTTTTGAGAGACAGGAAGAGCTTTTATGCTTTTTAAACTGTTCAGAACGCCATTTTTTTGGCTTATGAAGTAAGTAAAATTCAGTGATCTGGGTTCATCAGTGTGTTCACAAGTTAATTTATGTAGCAGATACTCCTGATTTTTCCTTCTCTCCAAATTGCAGTGAATGAGGATGTCCTATTGATTCAAATGCTAATTTCAAACGAAGGTAAGGGCACAAGCTGAGTGTGGGATCTGCGCTGTCTGTTTCATTTGGCGCATGCACGTACGCACGTTCACCAGGTGTGTACGCCGTGTGTGATCCCGCAGTTAGCATCTTGTTTGCCGTGTTAAACCCTGCTGCTGGATGGCAGTGGCTGCACAGCTGGGTCCATGTCATGCGATGGAGTAACGCCTGTGGGGCTTCCCTCCCTGCAAAGCATGGACCAACACCATGACTAGTGCAGGCAGAGGCATGCAGTGGGTGCCTTCTGGGCTGTGGGGCCCACTCCAGTGGCACTTTGTATGTGCTTTATAACTTGGCAAAGCAAGCACGTAGCCTGGGTAATACTTCTGCTGTTCGTTTCTATTGCTACCCATTGATATTGCCGAGTAGTTTGTTCTACAGGCAAACACCGCAGACGTGACCTGATGGGAATGCTGATTACGCACACTAATAGTTAGTGGGAAATCACTGAGCGATCTCCTCTCTGCATAATTGTGAGAGCAGGAGGCTGTGGCGCTGTGGACTGGGGCAGGAGAGAAGCGGCCCCTGCAGATTGAGGTGTCAAGGTGTCAGGGTACAGGGAAGAGACCTGGCTTTATTCGCTGCACGCAGTCACTTGGGATTCAAAGGCTAGTGCCTTTGTGATGTGATTAGACTTGCTTGCATTTTTTTTTGGTGCTTCTGGGGCAATCATGTGTCTGTTCTTGTCCCGGTGTGCTTCTGGGATGGTTAATGTGTAGGGCAGGCTCTAGCATAAGCTAGGAAGTCCTGTGCCATCCTAGAAAGCATCCTGTTTTGATACTGAGCCTGAAACAAGATCAGGAGGGGACAGAGTGAAATGTTAAGCGCTCACTCATGTGCTTTCCTCTTGTTCAGATAACTTCTGTAGTAGGAATAAGCTTAGGCTTTGGAAACATTTCAATGTTTTCAGCACAGCTAGCTGCAAAATCTTTTATCAATACTTGCAGAGGACTGCACTGGCATGCAGCTCAGATAAGAACCTCTTCCTGGAGTTTTTATTAAATAAATTGCACTTCATAAAGGTGTTTCTAGCATATCAGGTCAAATCTGTGTATGTGGTTTGGCTCTTATATTAAATTTAGTTATCTACAAGCTCTTTAAATATATTAGGTCCCCCAAAGCCTTCTGTCCAGGCAGAACAACCTTCATTCCCTCAACATGTCCCCCCAGGATGAGTGTTCCAGCTCCTGGCCATCTTCATGGCCATCAATTGGGCTTGCTCCAGTCAATTGTTGTGTTCCTACCAGAGAAGGACTGATACTAGGTGTGGTCCAACAAGTGGTGAGTAATGAGGGAAATGTGCTTCCCTCAATCTACTGGCCACACTCCTGGTTATACAGACCCCTCCTCCCCCCCAGCTGTTCACCCACTCAGACCACAACAATATAACTTGATGAGAAGAATGCCATTGGAGATGATTTGGGAATGTTGCTAAAGCTGGGGTAAATGACAGCTGCTTGGCACTCAATCACAGATCTAGTCGTTTTAACAGGTTGGTCGAGCACAATTTTACCCTTGGTAAATCCATATTTACTATTTCTAGTCATCACCACCACCTTCTTCATGTGCTAAGGAAACAAGTTCCATGTTTCTTGTGTGATTACTCCAAATGCCAAAAAGCACTTGAGATTCAATGCAGAAGGCCTGAGCGTTGCTACCTGCAAGTAGCTGTGAAGCTTGTGGTTGAAGTCTGTTTCCCATCTGTCATTGCTTTGGACTGCCCTGACTACCATTTCTACATTTGTTCAGAGAGATTTTGCTGCCAGTTTAAGTTCCATGTCCCGCTGTTCATGTATGATAGGGACAACGATGCTTCAAAGTAAAAGTTTATTTAATCAGGAAATTACATCAAAATCCAGTCCTGACAGAGTGCTGATACTGTAAAAATGAGGCTTGGGGATGATTTGAGATGGTTATGTGGTTCAACCCGTTGACTCTGGTTTGACAGTTTAAACAGTGCTTCTGGATCAGTCCCTTCTTGCACATACCTGGGTTGAACCAACAGATTAAAGAGAGCATGTGCTCTGTGCCTTAGTTCTTAGCCTTGCTCATGAACCCTGTCTGCTCAAACCAAAGATTTAATCCTTGGCACTATTCCTGGTGCAGCTTTGCCCCACCGTGCCTGTCTGACGTTATTCTGACCTGGCCTGCTTCTCTAGGGTTGCTTGGCACTGTAACCTCGTGCATTCCCACGGGTGCAGTTAGCTCTTGCTGCTCCGTGGGTGGGTGGATGCCTGCCTTGGCCATCACTCTGCTGCTTCTGTCCAGCAGTCCTGGTGTAACCCTGGGTCATGACCACCAAGGGAGCTGTGACAGCTCTGCCTGTGCTGTACTTCTGGCTCTTAATGCCAGTGCCCTCCCTTTGGTGGTGGGGAATGGTCATGCCAAACTGGTGGCTGCTGCTTTCTCAATTTCTATTTACCCAGGATGGGGCACATGGGACCAGACTGACAGTAACAAAAGCATACAGTGGCTAACAGTCTAGAAAATAAGTTCTCATTTTGGCAAGTTACTTCAAAGTTACTGCTCCTCCAGGTAGGTTTTCAGCAAATAAATCCTGATGCTCAATGTATTGAACCTGGACTTGCTGTTGTCATCATACTGGAGGGAAGAAATAGGAGCACGAAGGAACCAAAATTTAAGCATCAGCACAACCTTATGCTAATATTTTTGCATTTACCTCAAAGTTGAAAATAAACTGATTTCCATTTGCTTCAGTATCATTTTTGTCTATTCTGTTCTGGACTGAGTTGCACAAAAAAGTTGCACAGAAATATCCTTTGATTTACCTGGATGTAAAACCAGCATGAGGGCCCTTTAAAGTTAATAAAATAAAGCAAGCAGGATACTTGCATTCTCAGAAGACAGCCCTCTTATGTATTTCCTCAGCTGTTTGTTCATATGATTTGTAAAGGTTTCCTCTGATGCTGCAGAGGCTATTTGCTATTCTCATTGTTTTATGAGTTTTGCAGAGGAGGAAATCTGAAGAGACTCTTAGATCCTGCTTCTTGTTTCTGTTTCTGTGATTGACTGGCTTAATTCTGCTTATAGGTGTGCTGGGGCTGCCAATAATCTCCTTTAAGGTGGGTATGGAGATAGCTTGTCTTGTCCTGCCTGCAGACAAAGAAGCTGAGGCTTGCTGCTGTTTGTACTCTCTCAAAACAGCTTTCCCCCATGAGAAATACATCTGTAATGACTGGAAGGCATATCTGAGTATTATTTCATTGTTGCTTGATGTCCCTTGACTATGTATTTGATAAAGGTGTACTGATGAAAGCCAGTGTTTGCAAAGTAGTCTTTGGGTAGGTTTTTCTTTGGAAAAAAATTCGTACACCCTTCCAGCATGGCTAAAAAAAACTCTTCTGCTTTCCTAGACTATAAAGTGTGCTTTAGGACTGAAGTCTATCTGCATTTTACATTTTACTGTAACTTGGTGACTTGGTGAGCTAGTCAGGGATTCTTCCAGTGAAAGACGAATGTGGAGGACTGTTGTGCAGAGAACATGTGAATTGTGAAGATTGTAAGGACAGCTCAGAGACGTTTGTTCTCACTTTATTCACTCAGTCATCTGACGAGCTATGCTGCTTCACAATCAGGGAGAGACAAGGGATTTCATTGACATGGCTCTGGTTTGGGTGAGTAGGAGATGGTTTTAGGATTACTCTGCGTGTTGTAGCACATCTCAGCTAAGTGTCTGTAAGGAAAGCTGAGGTATAAGGTTGCTGTTTGGGAGTTGTGCTGTGGTGACTGCCTGCCTTCATCAGCCCCCATGGCAGGGTAGGATGCCCGGCATGGGGTAGCTACCAGAAGATGACTGAAATGCTGTAAAACACCCAGCTTAGTGTGTGAAGTCCTCCTGAAGCAACATGAGGACAACTTGCCTGCTTTCCTGAGTGCATCTCTATTATACCTTCTATTACACTTGAACAAATCAGAGCATCTTGTATAGGATCTTCCTTGAAAAGCATATCTCAAGGAGAATGAATGCTTAGCACTGAATCAGATCATGACAGAAAAGTGGGAAGGAACCGGCATTAAGATCAATGAGCAAGAATGAAGAGAGGTTTTGCAAGTGAAGGATGAAAATGCATCAGGCCCAGATGCTTTTTCTGAATCCAGACCTGAATTGCCTTAAGCATGCGCTACAGCACCTTCCAGCTATGGGCATGTCAGAGAGGTAGGTTATAGCCAGGGACAACAGTGCTCTGTAAGTCTGCGTGCTTATTTTCCTGACTACAGAGGAAGGTGTGACAACAGTAAGCTGGCAATATTATGATTGAGTACACAGCCACAGTCAGCTTTTAGCAGATGGGCTATTAGAGAGATTAGATTCACACTGAAAATGAAGTAAAACATATGGCATATCAGGAATTTATGTATCTATACATAAAGAGATGACTTAAAATTCTTGACTTTATCTCTTGGCTTCTGGTGAAAGATGTGGAACTGTTGTCCTGCAGTCCAACAACAACTTAATACCTCTTTTCTGCTGGCATTGGCTCATTCCACGAGCGGTGGGAGGATTCAGAGCCCTGCAGCTAATATCCATCTTGGTATTTTATGTCATGTCTGTCAATCATTAGAGTATTGAACAAGGCCATTTCACATCACCCAGATGAGTTCTGAGAAAATGACTTTATGCTGCAGAGTAGTATCACGCTTTTCTTTTATAATACTGTACGTTGTACTGCAATATTGTGAGAATCTTTTCTCTTATGACATGGCAACATCATTTTTTTTTTTTTTTTTTCAGTGGTCAAAGACCAGGCAGAGGCCCTTTATTACCTGCATAATAAGCTCCTTGGTGGTGGCAAGGAGGACTAAGTTGCTTTTTCAGAGGTAGTAACAGAGCAGTTAAAAAGCCAGCAGCAAGTGCAAAAAGATGCTTCCTTTTATATTAAGTACTTTAATTCAAAAGAGGCAACCTTAGGAAGCCTTTTGAAGTGAACAGCACCATTTTGACTGTCTACACAGAATATGTTCATGTTCAGGCCCATCCTTCTGAAATTGGCCCCTAGAGCGAACTCCTTCAAGGTAGGCATCACTCTGGCTTCAACTGAAGGCAGGAAAGCTGCAGCTGGAGCTGCTGAAAGTAACTGCCAACGAAATACTGACAAGTGGCAGGTGTGAGTTCCTTGGCAGATCTCCCTCGATGAATATGGGTTTATGATTATTTAGTTGTATTGTTTTGATTTTTTTTTTTTTTTGATCTGCTATCAATAATCTTTGAAGATGTTTGCTCTGTACCTTCAGTTAATAAGGAAACTTGACTTGATGTGCTTATATGTAGAATGGCCTATGGTCTGCTTGAGCTCATTTTTGACAGGCCTGGGAATTGCTGCTCTTGCTGACCTTGTTTCACAGCTAAATCATTGGGTCCAGGTGCTCCCTGAATCTGTCTTGCAGAGCCTCAGGTCTGACCACAATTTTTCAAGTCAGGTATCTTGTCTAATAGCAAGTGGGATGTATCATCACCATTATGTTAGTGTTTTGGAATTGCTACCATGCCTTAGGTTAAAAACAAAACTGCCAGAAATCTAGTACTTGCAGCAGCTTCTTTACTGTTTTTTGGCAGATGGAGTTTGTGTGGTGTCCAAAACTGGTCTCCCCTGGTTTTCTCTGCTTTATGTTCTGGTGGGAGTGAGACCCAGGACCTGTGAAGTTATAGGAAGAAGTGAGATCTTTCATTCTCAGGCTCCGCTGTACCCACCAAAAAGGTTAGTTAACTGTCTATACATGGGATTTAAGCATTTTTGTTTTGCACTTTTTTTTTTTTTCTTGTGCAATGCTTTTTCAAATGATTTACTAAACATCCAAATGTTTTTTCAAATGACTTACTAAGCCTCCTTTAACTTCAGAGGAAGCTGAAGAAATCTTAAAACTGTCAGACCAATAACCCCTTTGTACTCAGATTGAAGGAGTGACTAAGGATGATGTTCAGGTGCCTAAGCAGAAACCTCTAGTGACATTTTAGTAATGCTGGAATATCCTGCCTGGTCTCTGTTTTCCACTCCATAAAGGTGATCATCTCCTGTAGGCTGTGTGGCAGATGTCTTGCTCACACTAGTGCACTAAATGTGGGTGTTTAACTGTCTGAGACGATCACCAGCTCTTCATTCTTATTACAGTTCAGTTGCTAAAGAGCAGCATGAACAGATACTGAGAGTACTGATTCTCAGTTCAGTGAAGGATACTGGCACTACATACATGCTCATCCCCATGAGGTCACGAAGACAGGCAACATAGGAAGGGCTGTGTATAGTAATGTCAGAAGATGTAAAAAGCATTCATTATTTACCTTGAAACAGAGAATGGAAGAGAATTCAGTGCAAAGCACTGATGAAATAAAAAAAACACAAAGAGAATTCCTCTGCTCTTGTCTTTGTCTCTCTTATTCATTTCAGGGTCAATTAGAGAGTGCATTTGGCCTTTTTAGTCTGCAAATCTGAAGGGTGTTGTGGAGTGCCTCCAGGAGCAAGGAGATGCTTGAGGCAGAATGGTAAGGAACTTTCAGCAATTAAGACAAGTACTACTACATGTGCCCAGACACCAAGGGTCAACTCAGTTTTCTTCTGTGTTACCAGATATAGTTGTTGCAAAGCAGCTTGCCACAGCAGTCACTGGGCTGTGCAGAGCAAGGAGCTGCAGACAGCTGAACTTAAAATATAAGCAGAGAGTCTCAGGAACATTGGGTGATAACCTCTGGTTTGGTGTTGTTTCTTATGCTTTTCTGTATGACCTTGAAAGACATTGGATAACACACAAGTTTATTTCAAATCACACTACTTTGCTCATATTCTTGACGTCCTCTGTGAGAATGGCAGGTGAAAAACTTAAAGTGTGGAGACCTGTTAATATCTTCAGACAATCCCTGCAAAGGAGGGAACAACATCTCCTTCCATGTGAGAGGAGACAGGAATATTGTTTTATTTGTAAGATGGTGAGAGGGGAAGGGTAGGAGAACAAAAAGCCTCAGTGACATCACAGACTTAATCCATGCTTAGGCATAACATTGTAGAAGAAAAAGATAGAAATATCCTAGGGGTAAATGACACAAGCCCACTAACTTCCTGAGACATCAACTTAGGAGAAACTCAGGAGTGTTTTTTAAAAATATCTTCACTCTTCTTATCTCTTGTAACAATTATCTACCAGCAGATATAGCAAATTCAGTATTGTTTTTATGATAAGGCATTGAAGTCTTAGGAAATTGATTTTTTTTCTTTTCTTTTCTTTTTCTTTTTCTTTTTTTTTTTTTTTTTTGGTGCTAGAGAGATTCCTTTTATATTAGCCAAGACCTGGCAGTGATTGATACTTGGAAGGAAGGAGTGACGTGAATAGTCGGAGCTGCAGTGACCTACTCATAATAGCTTGATAAAAAGCTTCATAATGGATTGTTCTTCTGAAGAGCTGTATCTTCCAAAAACATGTGCTTCATGGGAATTTTAATCTCATCTCTGCCCCTTCCTACCTAACAAAACATGTGAAAATATAAAGATTTCCCATTGAGTGAGTTTACAAAACTGCTTGAAATTAGTTAAATTGCGCAGAAAGTGTGTCCTGACTGATAAGTCAAAACGTGAGGAATGGTATCATGTCACACTGCGCTCTCATTAGGGTCGGGCACAGAGGTGGTGGTGTGTGTCTGGGACTTGACACATCATTTCTGCTCAGATTGGTTCTGTCTTCTGCTGCTGGTTTGGAGAAGTTCCTCAGCTGCCAGCTTCCAGCTCTGCTCCTCATTGTTTTCTTCTCCCTTACCTTTTCTTCCATTTACTACTTTCTTCCCTTTTCTTCTCTCCTAAATACTGTGCCTTCCCTGCTTCTGCAAACCCAGCATGAAGATGAATTTATGTCGCTTTACTGCTAACTTTAAATTGTGTCTGAATTTTGAGAGGAAAAACGTGGTCTAGAAATTGCTTTTAGTAGAGGGAAACCACAACATGGACAAAATGTATTATATTAAATAGATTACAGGCAAAATAAGGAAAAGCTGAGCATATAAAATCTGGACTTTCCCAACTTCATGATTTTATTTTATTTTATTTTTTTTGATCAAATAAAGCTAAATAGATCTTCCTAAAATTAACTTTTTAGTAGTTTAAAATCGAGGCTGTGTTTGTCAATAACTAACTTCTATGTAAAAATGAAATGCAATGGGTTTAAGACAATGAACTTTTGGCAGCTTTTCAAATCAATAGGAATAAATGAGGCATTTCCACAGTTATTTTTCCATTGAAATTAAGCTACATTTCACTCAGGAATAATTTCATGGAAATAAGCTGCTACAATTAGAAGTAACTTAGGTTAGTGATGATCCATTTCACAAAAACAACCTTTCCCCAAAATAGGACAGGCAAAATCCTTTTCCCCAGTAAAAATAATCACACAAAACAAAACAAAACAAAAAAACCCAACAATCCTATGTGCTTGTTCATTTGAATAGAGGAAAAATATCAAATTGATGTTAAAGTTTTTCTGCGTTGAAAAAATCCACCCTCAAAGGACTCGAGTTAACTAATGGAAAAGCTATTTTTCTGCCAAGAGGCTGCATCATTAAACTGGGAATTAGACAAATGAGATCCTAATGCATTCTAATAAAAACAATATATTTCTCCCCTCATTCTAAAACCCTGTGGTCTTGCATGTTTTTGTACTTCAGCTATCAGCTCAGTTATAATTGCTCACCTTATAACTCCTTCTGACACTTAGACCTAGAGCAGATTGTCTTACAGGGTATAGATGTATTTGGAGTGCATGAAGTATTTTCCACTTATTCTAGAACTAGTTCAGGAAATGTGAAAATGATTTTGAATGGCTCTTCAACCACTGAAAATATGTATCTGTTAAGCATTTTATGTATATTACGCATATCTTGCTATTCTGCATTTTTCCATTAAAAACAGGTGTTTTGAAAAGTAAAGGCAATATGTAGAAATAACATTTCGTCATGTAACAGTTCTGTTCCTTGAATGTACCCAGCCAAATTTATTTCCTTCTGAGAGTAAAACTGAGTGTTATTGCTATTATTTCTTTTACTTGCAGCTAATGTTGCAGAAAAAGCCATTGAATGCTGAGCCAGACCCTTTTCTCACTCCTGCCCCATTGGCTCATGCCATTTTACTGAATTCAGTTTTCAGAAGCCTTGCTGACAGTGTGTTGACTGAAAAGACCTTGCTTAGTCTTTGAGTCTTGAGGTGGATTTGGATACCCATCGGCTGGAGGCTGTGAGAGGTAGGGGAAACTGGTGAAAGGGGAATTCCCTTATCTTGTAAATAAGTCAGATTTAATTTGTGAATTGTGTTTAGATGGGAATGCCTCCTACAGGATCACTGTTACAAAAGCCACTGTTCAGTTCTCATGTCTGCATGAGAGCAGTGTTAAAACATCCTTCCTAGCTGTGCCAAAACATATGCACGATGCATTTGAGACTTCCACCTCTTTGTTTTCTGTTGCTTAAGCAAATCTGTTGTTTGATATTCCTGCTGCAGTTTTGGTTACCCTATTTAACGTTTTTTTTTTTTTTTTTTTTTTTTTTTTTTTCTAATATGCATGGCTTGTGTAAAGTCCTTGGGATTTGATTATTTCTGTAATTTTACTAGTATTTTCGGCAGGATGATATTGGAAAGCTTTCAAGTAGAAAACCAATCCACATACTCCTTGAGCAACATGGGCAATGGCCCTATTAACCACTGTACGAGAAATGCTAGTGAATTTTTAATTCCTCTTGCAAATCTGAGTAGGGTTGCTTTTCCAGTGAGATGAAGGATTTGTAAAACCGGTTGTGGAGAGTAATGTGTGCAAACACTCTACAGTAGAATTTTTGCCCTTGCTTTTTCTCACTTCTTGTTTATTGCTTTTTGACACCACCACCACCTCACTGTTGGTGTTCCTCTGAGCTGTGGCAGGTAGATATGGATGCATCCTATAGCTCCTTTCCTCAGCAGGCTTGCTCTTTCCTGGTACCTGCTCTGAGGAACAGCATGAAAATGTTGCCTTCCAAAATCCCTGCTCCTCCAAGGGCTGCCAAGGAAGCCTTTGCTAATGCTTTGTGGAGTGTGCTCTTTGTAGCAAATACAGACAGAACTTGATCCACAAACACACAAAGTGTGCCACTGGAAAGCATATTAGGCATAATGATTAGTTGGTCATGTGTGCTGGTCTGCCAAGTACTTGTCTGAACTTGCTTTTCTTTTTCTTTTTAAATTCAGATAGTTGAGTTGCTCTTCGAGGTGATGAGAGAAGGTGATGAATTAATGCTGAGCAGGTTTGGAAGGCAAAAGGAAAATGCAAATATTTCATGGATTCATGTAGTACTGGTAGCAAGCACATATATGGAGTTCATTGAAGAAAGGTGTTTCCTTTTATTTGTTGGGAGGCAAAAATAAAAGATCAAATGTGTGTTCAAGTCATGGCCTGTCAGTGTAATTGAGGCATTGAGCATAGCCTTCAGCTGTGTCTAGGGTGTGTGTGTGAATGGAGACAAAATGCTAATGTGACTTTTAAACCTTTTGTTCCCCACTTTTCCCTGCTCATGGTGTCAAATCCAACCTAACACTTGAGCCTGACTTGCGACAGGGCTGCTCACACTTTCCTTTTAGCCATTGAGACCACAAGGGCTGAGGGTTTTATTACATCATTGCTAAAATAGATGAGGCATCGTGGCTGGTGTCTACCAACATCTTACTCACTAGGCGTCGGTACGCATGTAAACGCCTCTGACATTATTTACAGTTTCTGTTTTTCAGATATTTGCTAAATGCTATTTCCCCCTACACTATACTGAGTTGTGCAAAACATAGTAGTATGCTTTGTGCAGTGAATTGCAGAATTTTTCCATTTGTTTCCTTTTGCATTGAGTCAGAAGTGAAGCTCTTGACTTGCTTTGTCATGCTTCATCTATCTCAATAGAAACAGAAAACGTTTCATGGTCTTACTCAACCCAAATATAAGCATGGAAATTGCCAGCTAATTACCATCAATATCAAGTCATTTTCTCCTATACAGTAGTTATATTTGTTTATTATGTATGTTTATTGCACTCTTCTGGCCAGTGCTCATGATCAATACCCATAAAGGAAGAGGATGTAGAAAAGTTAGTGTCTGACTAGCAAAGCAGTCAGAATTACTGTAGTTGACTTCAGCCTAAGAAATGTAATGTGATAGTATTTTCAGCTTTGTCTTAGGTTCTCAGGTATAAAACTCACTTCAGTATCAGAAGGCCTTTAGCTTGTGAAATAATGTAAACATAAGAAATTGGTTTAGTTCTCAGAATAATGTTGGAATTTGTGTTTCACTTGCTATCTTCTGGTATTGCTCTGAACGTGAATCTTCCTTTTCACTCCTGGTCTTTACCCAATGGCAGTTTTGCCAGCTCTGTGTTGCTGTACATCCATTCATATTTGTTGCTAAGAAATCTCATTTCCTGGAGTTTTACAGTTAGGTGAGAAATTCAGGCTTGGCTTAGAAGGTTCCCAGTAGTCTTAATGGTAGAGCAGATTTTGAAAATGTGATTCCCTGAGGGCTCAAAGGCTGGAAGAACAGAAGTCAGAGGTATTATTTTTCAAATTTTGTGCATGCTAATGTGTGATGTGTTTTTTCCTTGCTTGAGGAAGGCAGTACTACCTAAAAATGCCTGAGCCGATTGTTGTTATGATGAAAAGACAGTTATTTTGCTGTGTTAGTGCCAATCTGCCTTTATTGCTGTGGCTCATGGATTTGCATTTTGGGTGCAAAATTGTCTGTTGCTGTTGTGGAACTATGCAATCCTGCACCCATATGGAAGGTGTTTCCTCCCTTCTCTGCCATTTGTTGCACACCAGTTGTGCTGGCTTTGGGACAAAATATCTTCACATATGGGTTGCTTTAGGACTGGCAAAATAACTTCTGTTATTTAGTAGCTCATGCTGCAATGATATGGTGGGATGCATCCATTTAACCACTGGTCAACCTTGATACTTTTGCTCTTGTCAGTTAACCAATAAATTCTCTGCCCACCCCCCAAAATATTGTCTGGCAAAGTGGCAAATTCCTACATCAGCTGGAATGGATATTGTGAAAAGACAGGGGAATTGTGATCCATGGTCACTGATATTCAGTTGTTGACTGGTCCTAGAAAAAGTGACTCAGGACCCTGCCTGACTCTTCATTAGAGGCCAGATATGGAAGAGAGGTCAGATATGGGCTGTACTTTTTGTTTACCCACATATGTAAAGGGGCCAACAGTATATCCCTGTTGTTCGATGTTTGGCTTGTGCTCTTTTCCATGAGGTAGGGCGTTCATGCCCAGAGGCTGGCTCATTTGAGAAGGCTTCATGTGCAAGACAGTTGACAGGACTGAAGCCTAAATTGTTTTAATCTATGATCAGAAAAATTTTAATGAATTTCCCTGAAACTTTGCTGAATTTCAGCGGGGTCTGAGCCTTTAATTAAGGTATGTCTCTACAGCTATTAAGAGCTGTCTAAACCTCCCCCCCTGAGGTCCTGGAAGAAGAGATGGTCCAGAAAACATGTATATACAAGGGTATAGCAAATAAATTCTGCTTAAGGATGTCTCGCTCAGATACAATCGCACAAGAAGTCATCCAAATGATTTCCAGAGCACGGCTGCATCCCACAGCCTCAGAGCCCTGGTAAAACCATCCCTAAGCACCGTACAGATGCTGATGTAGGTATGCCCTCTAGCTCCTTTGAAATCTCAACCCTCAGCTTTATAAATCCCTTGGCGATCCTTGTAAGAAAATGCCTGTGTCAGAGCAAATTATTATTACTGCTGACATGATAATAAAAGGTGAAATCAAACATTGCTTAGAAAATTGAATTCCTGCTATAAAATGCCACTGTCAGGGCTGCACATTGTACAGTACCTGCATTTGCTCATTTGATGTAGTACGTCATCTACAGCTGGCTTTCGACTCTTTTTTTTTTTTTTTTTTTTTTGTAATAATTGGCAAATGACGGTGTGTGATTACATGGCCATTTACAGTACTTATTAGCATTTCATTTATAACATTATCATATAAAACTGACTTAATTGCCCTCTGGGTGTAAACATTTAAATTTCCTAAATGGCAGCTCCATTCACTTCTCTGCCACTGAGGAATACAGGGTATTACTTCTCAGAAAAGAAAACACAAATTTGTCACGGACGGCTACATCCACTGTATGTGAGGAAGAAAGAGCTTAAAAGATGCTATGGCTCCTTGGGAGTATAGACAAGGATAACAGCATAATTTGCATTCAACTATTTGCATATATGGTACAATATTTTGGCATGAGTTCTTTGGTTTTTATCTCACAGGAAAGCAGGATTGTCATTTTTCTGTTTAGTATTCTAAAAGCACAAAGTCTAGCACTGGAAAAAGTCCTTGTAGGCCCTCCATAGCTTTGCCACTATACAATTGTTCCCAATAGAGTATTTACTGGTGCTTTGCCAAGTCTGCATTTAAATATACCAAGTGTTACCTTGGCATTAATTTCTGTTGGGAAGTATTCAAGGAGCAAAGCAAGTATGTGTTTGGGGAATTGTTTTCTTGGTGGTTAGTCCTACATTTCATTCTAGTTTTACTAGTTTCATTCTATTCTTACCTGGTCTGTTTTCTGTGTGCTCATTCAGCCAAGCAGGACATATATTAGCAGTGCTGTTTGTATTTAAATCTCCTTGCAACGGGTGTCTGAAACACTTGAGGGAGCTCTTGCTTTCTACCTTGCAGTGCTTTTAAAATTCCCACTCCTATTCTCTCCCATAGCATTGCCCCGCCTTCAAATATTCTTTTCTGTTTCCTTTTGAACTCCATTTTGATAACAGTTTGCTTAAAGAACCGAGCGATTAGGCAGATGTTGCCACATAAGGGCTGCGCGGGTGTGATCCATGTGGCGCTGGGGCCGGAAGAAAGGCTCCACTGGTTTTGGATCAGGAGGAGAATGACAAACCAAACAGCAAGATAATGGTTCATAACTCCAAACCCTGTAATGTGAACCTATACCACAATACAAAGATAATAAAACTTGCATCATAGAGTGGTTTGTGTTGGAAGGGACTTTACAGACCACCCAATTCCAGTGTCCCTGCCATGGGCAGGGACACCTCCCACCAGCCCAGGTTGCCCAAAGCCCCATCCAGCCTGGCCTTGAGCACCTTCAGGGATGGGGCACCCACAGCTTCTCTAGGCAGCCTGTGCCAGTGCCTCACTGCCCTCTGAGTGAAGAATTTTCTCCTAACATCTAATCTAAATTTACCTTATTTTAGTTTAAAGCCATTGCCCCTTGTCCTATCACTCCACTCCCTGACAAACAGTCCCTCCCCAGGTTTCCTGTAGGCAAGGGTAGGGAAGGTGAGGAGCAAGGTGACTTAGGCCTGTGTGGGAGCTTTTGGGGGTCACTGCAGTCTCTGGTAAGAGACTTGTGCTCACAGTGCACTGAGAGCAGCAAGAATGCCCTGGCTCTACAGTCCAACCTGTAACATCTCTTTCAGAAGAGTCAGCCTGGCTCTTTCCTAACTCACTGTCTGGTGCTGGGCCCTGGGAATGAAGCTGAAAATGTTCCTTGGAGCTTCCATCGCCTTCCCTCAGGAGCCACCTGCCTCACCGGTGGAGCTGAAGCAGAGGCTGCCCTCCCTGGCTGAGGTAAGGCCATGTGTGCATGGTATCAGCAAGGTATTTCTCCTCTCCTGCCTGGTAGCCAGCCTCATCTAGGCTTCATGCAGAAGTCAGATAAGTTTTTTCTCTTTGATCAAGGACCAACAGTGTGTATTTCTGTGGCAGGCTGAGCTAGCTAGCCAATCCAGTTTGCATCAGCAAGCTTGGTAACTCAGATTCATTCTTCCTTCAGCTTTTGTGTGAAATAACTTGATTCATTTTGGTGCACCTGTTACTGACCTTGTAGGTTAACTTTTTCAAAGGAGGAGACATGAGGAGACAGTATCTTTAGGAATATACCAAAAATGTCACTGTACCTGCATGAGCAGAACCGGGGCCTGCAACAAATCATTTTCCACAAATGTGGAAAATCACCTTTAAGATGAAGAAGGAAAACATGAAGAAGGAAAATTATCAGATGGAAGCAGTGTGAAGAGAATGAGGAAGGAGAAGAGAAAAAGATGTTGTTCTCCCCCCCCCTCCCTTCCCGCCCCCTTCAAATGATGAACAGCAATTGCGGTGGCCAAGTTTTCATAGCTCATTCCTAAGGATGCACTGCCACCTGCCAGCTTCCAGGCAAAATGCATCCCAAGAAAAGGTGGTCTTCATTCCTAATCGCAATGTTCTTTCTACTGTCAGAATTACCTCGTGGTTTATAGATCCATCTAAAACAAATCCTGTCAAGGATTTACATACACACTTAGACTTGTGTATTTGCACGTTATGCAGATAAGGGAATACATTGGCAAGGTGAGGAACTCAGACTCCAGCTGAAGATGGCCTTGGATGCAAAATGAGGCAGGGCTGCAGTGGGCAACGGGGAGTTCGGTCTCTATGGAGCTGTGCTCTGCAGAGGATGGAGCGCTCAATGCACTTGGCAAAGAGTTACCAACAGTTTCAGGGAAAGGCAGGAATAAGGAAGGTGGGGAGAGGAGTCAGTTTATGTTACTAGAAGAGATGAGAACAGCAAGATACTAAGGGGCTATTAAATGGAAGCAGGAGGAGTGGGCTGCTGAAACTTGAAGGTGAAAAATAACTGAAGGAAAAGAAATATTGATTTAGGGTGGCTGCCCAGGAGTAATGGGATGAAATTTCAAAGGGAAACAGGAGTGTTGTGTATTAGGAAATGCCTCCTCATACCTAGCTCTATCAAGCTGTGAATAATATCCCAGAGGAAGCTTCTTCACCCCAGGCACTTTAGAACTAGACGAGAATAAATGCTATGAAATTATTATGGAGTGAAATCTTATAGTGGTGAGGGGATGAAATGGATAGTGTAATAGGTTTTTATTTCTTCTCAGATTTCTTACTGTCTGTTGTCTTTCATTATGCAGCATGCCCAAACTGTTAAAGTTTGCATATCAAGCAGTATACTATTATTACTGTGTATGCTGCTGAGTGTTAGGTCCATCATGCAAGCCCTGATAAAGGATGTGGGAAGTGCACCGTGATCTTCCACTTGATGCAAACGGCAAAGTTAAATGGCTTTTTTCACCTGTCAGTCTTGCTTCAGTTTTAGCTTTACTTTAGCACTGTGCATGGTGAGTTACTGTGAAGAACCTCGTATGTGCTTTGCTCAGTGTGTGTATGTATATATGTATATATACACACGCATATTTAGAGAAAAGACTTCTGTCATTTGAGGCAGTACATCACCTGAAACCTCACTGAGTCAAGAGCAATTTAACCAGCACAATCCAGTTACCTCCTCCTGAAGTGTCATTGTCTTTTCTTGATAGAGTTGTGTGGGATGTAAAAACTCAAAAATGCCTCTGGAAATTAAGCAAGCCTTGCATCTCCCTGTTAAACTTTGAATGCTGTTCACCAGGTTGGGATTGAGATCAAAATAATTGTCTTGTGTTCATGACTGACTGAATACCTGTCACGCTTAATCTTAACAGAGACCTTGTGACAAATGGCAAACAATTAAATGATTAATCTCTTGAGAGCTTGATTGTCTTTTTACATTCAAAGGTGAAAATTAGTGAAAATGATGGAAGCACAGAGGTGGAAAAGCATGCTGAGAGCAGAATCAAACCCTGAGTTTTATTACTTCGTTAACTGAGTTCACTCCAAAACATACATCAAAAACTTTATTTTTAAATTTAAGTATCCTGAAATTCAATTTAAAAACAAATGTTAAAATCGACTTTTTTTTTTTTTTTTTGTCAAAAGTGGTCTGAGTTCATATAATAGCCTTTCTTATATGTGCTATCTGAGTGGAGTGTGATATTATGAGCCATATGTATTAGCTGCCATTGTGACATTTTGAGTTCAGCTTTCTTCTTTATTTGTGAAATTTACTGTCTGCATTTCTTTTTCTTTGCCCCCCCGAACGGGGGGGGGGGGGGGGGGGGGGGGGGGGGGGGGGGGG
>NC_048893.1:88862800-88935748 GCF_011077185.1 Oxyura jamaicensis
CCCCCCCCCCCCCCCCTTTTTTTTTCCTCCCTGGGAATCATTTCAAAACAAGTGACCTAAGCACTGTGTTGGGTCTCCCCTACAGATGGGCTAAAAGTCCCCAGGGTTCAGTGTGTGGAAGTTCAGACAATCAATGACCAATCCAGAGGACAATTCATGGGTATGCCCACAGAAGCATGGTCTTCTGAATCAGAGGGTAACACAAAGCGTGACAGAGTGCTTGGCAAAGCTGGGCCTGAGGAGCAATTCCTTGTAATCTACCTTAGAAGTTGTGTTGGGAATGGAGCAGCTGAGGAATGAGGTTGTCCTTGCTGCAAAAAGTTTTTATTAGCTTTCCTTTGGGGCAGAATGACCTGATGATGAGTGGTTAGGCAAGGGAGGATGGAGTCAGTGGACAGTGGATAAAGGGGCCACAAAGTAGGTGGCGAGATGGGGTAGGGTAAAAAAAAACTAAAGCAGCTTTAGGGGTTGTGTTACAATAGAAGAAAGAACAAATCACGTAGACCGATTTGTTGCCATTATTTTTCCTTCTGGGCAGAGTGGGGCATGGATTTTCTGTGATTGGGATGCTACCACAGTGAAAACTTGATGAATATGAATTATTAGATATCACTTTCTTTTGGCTTGGTTATGCCAATGTCAGCCTATGCAGGAGACTAGTTTATTAGTGGTCTCTACAGGACAGGAGCAAAACTGAATACCCCCATCATTAATCCCTTTTAAAGTAATATGTGGATGGGTTAAACTTGTGCAGCTATATTAATAAACAAGGAAATCATTATGAAAAGTTTGAGATTTACGTTATTTAATAATTTCCATTGTTTCATTCCTGTTGCATAGTTTGCAAGAATAAATTAAGCTAAATGGGTCTTGTGAAAGTTCTTTTTAACCATGTTTTTGCTTAACATTTCCCTACCAGCTCTGCAAACCTCTTAAAGTTTCCAGATTCTCAGACTGATCTTCCAGCATCTATTGTGTTTGGCTAAACGTAGAGATGAAAAAGAAAAACCTAGTTCTCTTAGAAATGCCCTTTGGGACTAATTACACTCATTTGACTAGACTAGCAGTTAGATCTGAATTATAGTCATGAATAAGTTAAATCTTAATTAAAGTCGTGTTTGGGTGCAAAAGGCAATGTCATACATGCAAAGAAGCTGCTTTGTAATATGCGGGAATTAGTGTTCATAATAATTTGTGTATGAGATTTGGATTTCAATTTATTCTTCATATTGCTCTCTCTGGTGGTTTACCCAAATGATAGTACATCCTCTTCCTGTTTCCATGTTTGAGTACTCTCAAAGCAATAAAAAGTGAAATATAGATAAACTAAAAAATAAAGTGACCCATTCAATTCACATCAATATTTAAGGAGCTCTTTAAGTGTAAAGACCTTATCAGGTGTTTGGCAGCATCTCACATTTGTTGGGAATATGCTGAAAAATTAACAATATTAGTGTAAAAGAATTACTTTCTTCTAAATATCAGAATTTCCCAGAAGCACAGCCTCATCTCATGTTTTTTCCTGTTCTGGTTTGTGCTGATCTTTCCCATAAACTTACCAATAACCCGTGAGTATATGTACATAAATAATAATACAATATACTTCAAATTGGTGTTGCATGTGGGTAACCATCAGCCTTTGCTTTCCTTTGGATGACAATATAAAGTTATTTGAGGGGTCAGTGCAAATAAAGCTGACTGGAGGAAGCTGTCCTTGCCCCTGACAAGCTGATTAGGAGCAAACAGGTGTTCGTTTTGGTAACTTGCCCTCAGGCTCTATGTTAGCGTCTGGAAAGAGATTCAAGGCTTCATATTGTGTTTCATGAGTTGCATCAATATGTCAGCCTCTTCTGGCTTAAAGTGCGCTTGGAGGAAAGATCTACTCCATGCAGGAGATGAAGATGATGTTAGGTGTTAGGAAAAGAGATGCATGGTATTAGGAAGAGAGCTGGTATGAGGCCAGTTGATATACATTGAGATGAAAGATTGTCAGGGAAACTTAATTTGGAACATAGGATGTTCATGCAGAGAGATCAAGAATCTCCAAAGCGACAGTGGCTGTTGCTGGTAAGTGACTATTTCTTTGCTGTCTGCTCCTCTTGCTTCATGTCCTTGAAAGACAAAGTACTACTCCTCTTTAGTACAAGCCAGTAGCCTGAGCCACAAAGTGCAAATCTTGTAAACTTCTTTAATATGAAACATTTTCTGACAAATGTTGTGTCTGAATACATTTGGTGACAGGGATTCTTTTATGTTTTTGTGTCTATTTTTTTTTTTCTTATTTCTAAGGAAAATACTCTGAAAAGTACTTTCTTTTGATATCCTGTAAGGAACATACTGTTTCTTGAAAGAAGATGCTATCTTCCTAATTTCAAGCAACTTCTCTTTTAACACTCTTTTTCCATTTATTTAAAAACTAAGGAGGGGTTGAGGAGGAGGAGTGCTTAAATAGGAATGAGATATATATATATATATTAATTATTTTTATTTTTTACATTGCTCTGAATGAACTATTTTTTTCCTTAATCTAAGAAGATTTTTTTTTTTCCCCTACCAACTGCTCTCTTTGCATTAGATGTACCGTGTTAAAAACAACCCAGGCAGGCAGGATGTATTCGGTCACAGATAGGGACTGAGATACAATATGGATTTTGTATGTGTTTCACTCCTTGAGTTAATGATGGAGCCTGGCTTCCCACCAAATCTGGAGCCAGATTGGAGCTTGAATCATAGGGGTTGTTTCAGACACCAGGCCATTGCTTGTAGCAACCTCTAGGGTTCGATTTAAATGTAGTCTCTCACACATTTTTGGAAAAAAAAAAAAAAATAATGGCCTTTAGCTAAGGCTCATGTCTGTTCTGTTGCTGAGGAGGTTGATGTTGATGTGTTATTAAGTAGGAACAGCCAGAGCTCCTCAGACACTTACGTAACTTGAAACCCATTTATGAAAAACTGCATGTGTACTAAGGTCAGGTAATGGGATGCTTTTAACTCTGCAGTCATTGTGTTGGGTGCCACAGCAACTGCCTGTGTTAATGGTCATTTGAAACCACTTAGTGGCCCAAATATTGAGAGTGAGGCTGTGCAAGTCAATCTGTTGCAGTTGTTGTTTGCAGTGCCCAGTGCATTATGACATGTGAACAGGGCAAATCATGATGGGTTTGAAATGCACCAAGGGAAATTTAGGCTAAACATTCAGACAAACTTCTAATAGTAAGGGCAGTTAAGTGCTGGAGTTGTCTATCCGTAGACCCTCTGAAACTTTATTTGCTATAAATTTTAAAAACAGATGAGACACATGAGGAATGATTTTGGTTAAGTTGATCTGTGCTTGGCTAGAAGATAGATTAAAACTTCCTCAGGTCTTGATGCTCCATTAAATCATTCAAGGAAAGTACCCACAAGACACCAAAGGCAGCTCTTTACACAGGTTTGGACTTAGGATGTAAAATATATCAGGAAAGCAGTTGATAACAATGTGGACAGTAGCGACACAAATATGTTGCTACTATTACCTTGTTCGTTCCTGGTTCTTTCATTGCTGAAAAGACATCAATGAATTGTAAAGAAATGCACTGGGAATTCGTAGGCACAGATTTTAAAATCCTGTTGAAAATTTTAGGACTTGTTCAAATAGATTGTGATGACAAGTAAAACTAGGGAAATATTTAAAGAGGTAATTTGGACATTTTCTCACTGCTTCTGAAAAGATAAGTGAAGGAGGAAACAATGAAAATTAATATGAATATATATATATTTAATGCCTCTTTTTAACCTGTGAAACTCATTGCTTCTGGATACTCTTGTTGGGGTATTCAGTTTGACAGGAGAGGTTTCCACTGAAATGAGTATCTGCAGCTGCAGTAGCTGGGGTGTAGTATTAAAGATCTAAGCTCATCTGCTTCAAGACATAAACCAATCTAAAGTGTCCTGGTTTTGGAAGAAACATCCCTTGTGGGAACATTGCTGTGTGACTGTGAGGATTAGAAGTCTCTGTCACTGGTACCTGTTAAAGACAAGATGCTTGGACTAATGGACTTACTACCTGATTCAGCCCAGCAATTCATTTGCTGTGTAAATGTGATTATCCAGTAAAATGCAGAGCTGAAAGAATTACTGCTACTTTTATTTTCTTCAAAATGCTTTTGTCTTGGCATTGCCCTTCTTTTCTTCTAAGAGAAAAGTAATAATTGCGTCTGAAGAATTTGAATTACAAATTGAAACAATTTCTGTAAGCAACAGATTTTGTCTAAGAATTACTTGAATTTATAAAATCTCTATAACATAGAAATTAATTTCAGAGTATGTGGTGATCTAAGATGCAAAAGGAGTCCTGAGCATTTGCATGGGTGCATCACTCTGTGAGGGTAGGGCAGCTGACCCTCTTTGACCTTCCATGTGATGATGTTAACAAGAATGACTCAAACAGCACTTATTTCAAAGGAAAGGTCCTATGTCTGATTTCTCTCTCTCTCTTTTTTTTTTTTTTTTTCTTTCTTTCTTTTTTTTTTTTTTTTCTTTTCTTTTCCAGAGTTTCTTTTGTCTAGTTATGGGCTTGCAGCAGAAAGTTGGAGGGAGCTGACAGGTACACAGTGCTTTGCATATTTCTCATTGAAATTAAAAAGACTACAATATATCTGATATAATAATCTTTAGATATATATAAAGACAGCTGCAAAGAGTAAGGTCGTAGGCTGGAAAATTTTCTTTATGAAAGAAATTTAGAAATAAGGGGCATAAGTTTCACCAAGGGAAATAGAGATTAGATATGAGAAACTCAGATATTTAGTACAAAATAGCACTTATTTCTTGAGGAAGACCTGAGTGAAGCTCACTGAAAATCTTTAAAACTGGCTGGACTAACTGGTCAGGGAGTATTTGAGGACTTGATAGTGTTTAGTGAGGATCAATGGCCAGGTCAGCAGGAGAGCACTTGAAGAGCAGCTCAAAGGAATTCCAGCCAGTAAGTCAGCTTCATCGGAGCCCAGCTCAAAAGCCTCTATACTAAAATGTATAGCGCTTAGCATGTGAAATAAACAAGAGGAGTTAGAGATGTACACATGCCTGCAGGGCTATGACCTCATTACCACGATGGAGTTGTGGTGGGATGGTTCCTGTGACTGGAGTGTTGGAATGGGAGGGTACGGTCTCTGCAGGAAGGACTGGCAGGGGGGTGAGGAGGGGACGTCACCCTCTATGTCAGTGAGGATCTGTAGTGCACGGAGCTCTTTAAGGACACTTCCAACCCAACCAATTCCACGATTCATATACAGCATAACAGTTTTAAAATGTAGTCACATAGATACAACGGGGTGGAAGCTGTGTACATATATACCAGCAAGAAACAGTCTCTCCTGTGGAAATACCATCCCTTACTGAATGCTGTCAAACAGCAGTGTGTGCAACGGAGCAGGAGATGACTCTTAACTAATTATAACAGTGATGACTACAGAGTTCACACACAAACAAGCATACCAAGTGGCATCTGCTTCATTGATGAAGGTATAAATGCTTCACGCTGGTGCAGAACTTTCATCTGAGGATCTCAAAGCATTTTACAAAGTGGAAATAGAAAGTGACATTACCCTAATTGCACAGTTACGTGAGCAGGATTACCACCTTCCTTAATTGCACGCTGATATTTTAGCCTGGCATCTTCCCCAAGATGTGTTCCTTACTTAGGGCTCGTCCATGCATGAGTGTTGTTTTGCTTAACCCTTTGTAGGATACTCAGAGGTGGAATTCCTCAACTGTGCACAGGTCATACATACACATATGCACTTCAACACATTTATTTTAATAGCTGAAATTCTTCACATACTGGATGTGATGTAGTTTGCTGTTCTGGGGTATGCTTATAGGAGAATATGTATACCCAGTATTGCTATTTCTTTTTATGGCCATGCCACTAACCATGCCACTGAAGTGAAATATTTGCATTAATATGAGGTAGTTTATGTCCTCAAGAATGAGTTTTGCTCCTAGCTAATAGTACCTGGAGATACTTATGTGAATAGTGCTGTGTAAAGTACCACCGACACTGAACAAGTATATTTTTACCCATTTTTTTCATTGATGAAAATGACTTTGCATCATGATTTCTACCAGCACTGATGTAGTATATTTGGGGAATACATGTTGTCTGTCATGTTCCCTACTGTGTTCCTATTCCCCCCTACTCCCCCCCCCCCCCCCCAAATAATTTCCTAGTCATTTTATTGTACTTTTAAGATCCTAATATGGAGAGAAGGTGCTGTTTTGCTGGGCACTGAATAAACATGTAGCACAGTCATCAAGACTGAATATGTCAGCAATGAACTCGTATCCACTCTAGTTCCTTTTCAATGTCTGCCTAAGCCAAAGGGCATATAAGATGTCATAGTGCTGCATGGAGGCCATATAAATCTGTATTTGGACACTAATAACATCCTCAAAACTTCCTTTCAGCAAGTCATTTTTCTTCCTGCTCTCATTTTTTAAATTTGCTCTGCAGGTGAGATAAGAGGATTTTTTTTTTTGCCCTTAAATTATGACAGTTTCAAGTAATCTTTGCCATCTCTGTACACATGGGGCTTTTGTTTGTTTGTTTTTATTTTTTCCCCCTGAGGGAAGCAAATATTTTGTGCTCGTGGAAAAAAGAGGAGCCTAGCTTCACCAGAACACGAAGTATTTGTTAACCTGAGGCAAAGCACAGCTGAACAGCAGCAATATGAACTTCCCCTTGGCGCTGGTGCCAAATGTCTCAAGTGATAAACCTTTGGGGGCCATTAAGTGGAAACTGTGTCCTTTTAAAGTTTCCTGTTTTATTAAAACCAGTAAATATGGCTGAACATCTGATAGTAAATGATTTCTACCCACCTCTCTGCAGATAAAGGAAGATTTTGAAGGGCAGCAGGTATTTGCAGTCAGAAGAAAATTTTGGGATGGTTTGAGGCAGCAGCTGCACTTGTGATCAGACAGGTCAGTGACATTAATATTGTTTCAATGCATATTTAAAGACTCTCTGACCTACATACAAATATTTTCAGAACATGAACATTCTTATTCTAGCTGGCATCTTTTATATGGCTGGAGTTGCACACACCTTTCTCCACAAAGGCGCTACCTCCCGTTTTTGGCTGTGGAAAGGATTTTGAAGAAGCTCAGGTGAATTACTGCGGGGTGGATTTTACCCGGGAAAAAAGACGTTTCAGATGTCTTGAAGCTAGGCACAAATTTGAGTTACATTCAACAAAAATGTGAATCTGTATGAAACAAAGAGAATATCTTAAGAGACAGCTGCTGTTCAGAGAAGGGCAATAATGGTGGCAGCACATACTCTTTCTTCTTGGTTTTGGTAGCGTAGGCAGAGGCACTTGGGGGTGTAGCAGAGAGATGGATCACATCTGTCTGATTTAGATCAGAGGCTGTGAGGTAGCCTGGGAGAAGTGTCCTTGTTACATCTGTTTTGCCTGTATAGATGCTGGAGGAACGACTTTATGTGAGTACTAATTGGGCTGTTCACTAGGGCACTTTTGTTACAGCCCACATTCTGTAACAAACACAGTGGAGCTGCTGAGACATCCCTGGCAAGTGTCAGTCTCTAAGCCACGTGGGCTGAGCCATATAGCCATTTCCTCAGGCAGTCTGTCGATCACTTCTTTGTCTTGTTAAACAGGCAGGAGAAACATCATGATTTGCTAAAAATTTGGAAAAGATGTTTTCCAATTCAAAAGGGTTATTTTTTTTCAATTTTCTGGAGAATATTTTGACTGTGGTGGGAAGATATGTTTTTTCCTCATGCTTATAGGTTGGCAGGGATGGCTAAAAGAGGAGTCTGCCTGCCTCGGAGTAAGCAGCGGTGTCATTAATGCTCTAGTGACCATCCTTCTCCAGGTGCCTGCTGGCTCAGGGATTTATAGTAGGGATGCATGTTTGCTCAGATGAAATGAGAATTTCTTTGAAGTTTCTCTCCAAACCGTTTCAATGTCAATGTTTTTTATATGATTGCACTGGGTCAGGGTCATTGTGGCTCTGCTAGAGGATTGGTACAGGTTTTGAACTTCAACGGAGGCTGTTGAAGCTGACGTGTTGTCCCCAAAGGCCTAATCTGTTTTTCCCTCAGGCTGTTTGGCTGTTTTTTTTTTTTTTTTTTTTTTTTGTGTGTGTGTGTGTGTGTGTGTGTGTTTGTTTTTTGCTTTCCAGGACTTATGGCTAGAGGATTTTTGACTTGGCCTTGCAGTTTCCTGCCATCGAAGAGAATGAGAGGAAGCCAGTGTAAGAGTTACGGACTGTGGAAGAGTTGTACTCTACTTCATGACAGAGCTAAGTAGGTGAATACTTGCTCACAGAATTGCTCGTCCAGAAGAAAACTGTTGACAAAGATAGGACAACCTGAAGAATGAGGAAGGGAGGATAAGAGACATCTTTAGAAAGTATGCAGTAACACCTTAAGTGAAGACAAGTAGATTTCTACCTTCAGTTGCTTGATGTCAGTGAGAGTTTTCTTATCCTTTATTTGTAGGGCTGTTGATAGAGACAGGGCTGAAAGTGAGAAGACTCCTCTTGAATGAAAGGAAATAATCATTGCAGTCATTTGTGTTTCAAGCAAAGCCTAAGTTGTGCTTCCCATACCCACTTAAGGGAAGCTGGTAGTCAGAAATGGGACACTGTTCCCCTGTTGCTCTGGAGCAGGTCTTGAGATAGCATTGCAAAAGAGTCATGAAAATATTAATTTTAAAGTATGTGCTGTGTTGTGGGAAAAGCAAGTGTGTGATGATGACACATGAGCAGCATCAATCAAATATGAGTGTGTGATTTGATTACCAAGGGCTCAGGCAGATCTCCTCACTGCTTAGGGAAGTTCCTCCGCTTCACGTAATCACATGAGAGGCTTTCCTGTTAGCCTAAAGTAATACTGCAGGAACTTGTGAAGTGTTCATTAAGTACAGTAAATGCAGGTGTAAAGCTAAGGTGAAACTTTGTAAGCGATTGAGTGTCACTTTGATGGATAGACTGTAGTGGCTTATACTCACTAAATCCTCATGATCTGTATGTGCATTGTCATTCAGAATGAATTATTATTCCTAGCTAAAGAGCTACTGAAATCTAAGAAATGTCTGTGCCCCTCGTGCATTGTCATGTCCTGGGTTAATGGGGAAATGTAGTTGATAGCATGCAAGTCAGAATGGAGATGGAGTTAATGAGCTTGGGGGACCCTTGTAGGTCTGGAACTAGGTCAGTTGTCCTGGATGTGATCTCCCTGTACATAGGTACAGGTCCCAGAGACCACCAGACTACTGTGTGTGGTGCCTCACAGCTTTCAAAACGCTGTTCCAACACTGTTTTCTAGGCCAATGTATGGTCATTTGAACACATGCAATGGAAAGAGGAAGTAATAGAGAGAAATATTTCTTGAAAAAAATGAAGGATTGAAAATGACATGGTATTAAAGCAGAGCCCAATTCAAATTTGTAAAATTCACTTGGATTTTCACCATATTAAGCTCAGAAACAATTAAAAAGGGTTTTGAAGAACTGGGAGGTTCTTTAGCAGATATGAAAGGCTAGGAAGATAATAAGGCAAATAGATATTCTGTGTTCATTTGTAAGTTAAACTGAACTTTGTTAACATAGTGATGTCTGAGAACAAAGATAACTATTCAGCTTTTGACCCAGATATCAAGAGTTACGTATGATATCACTTAGGCTTCATTAGATTTCATACCTCATCTGTGCTCATGGGCATGACTAGGATAAAAATGGGCTTACTCATTTTCTAATTGCTTTCATTGGACCATGAATAGAAAGCAAGTGGGGCAGATCGTGGGTGCATTATTTCAGGGCCAGAAAGATATGCACATTGATCATGCCAGTGTATGATATCATGGCATGTAAGTTCAAACAGTATTGCAAAATCTAGTCACCTAATTTTCTGGAATCAGTACTAATTAAAAAGCAGTTTGGAACTGAAAGCAGTTGAGGAGTATCCAGCTATTTCTACGAACATAACTCTTTGCAGCAAAGGACAGATGCACAAATGTGTTTGAATTGGCAAACATTCAGTGTACAGGTTCAAGGCTGCTGAGAAAACTCAATTCAACTTTTTCTTTTTTCAAACAGAGATGAATTTATTATTCTTCCTGTTAGTTAGTACACAATAGCCTCAACAGATATTATACAACCATAAGGCTGCTGGATCGTGTCCAAAGTAAAACTGCAAGCACTAAGCACTATAATCTAGACCTCAGAGTGTGACATTTTAGTGCACTGAATTATCTCCCTTGATTCATATTTCAATGCCTGTTAGCAGTGGCCCTGCAAAGTGCCCAGGTTCAGATCAGAGTCAGCACAAAATGTGGAGGGAGGGCTGGGTTCCCATCCAGGAAGCTTTGCATGGTACAAGAGGAGTGGGGAAGAGAGGAGTGTAAGTGCTGAGTTAGAAGCAATGTGCAGATGTTGTTGAACTGGCTTTCTGTAAACCTGTGCTTTTATGGCATCACCAACTGCTTTTGATTTTGCTAAAACTGTGGAAAAGTATTACCCAGCTCTTAATATTTGTGCCTGCGCTGGGGTGATGAGCAGTGGTGGAGGCTCTTTGCTAGAATAGCTGTTTAGCCTGTATCATTGACCATGGCTCTATATAGCTGGTTATATTGTCTTCCTTAATCTGCTTCACGTTATTTTTAGGTTGCGACTGTGAAAAAGCTAGCAGTTTGTCTCACTCAATTTTCAAGAAAATCCAGTGACAGTAATAATTTCTGCCAATCTTCTTAACTTGCACTGAAAGCCTACAGTTTCTCAGGTGTCAAGAGCATGATATTTGGGGGAAAAATGGCAGCTAACCAAGTGTGCTCTTAGCAGAAACATTCTGTTTTTCAGGGAGAAAGGTGTGGCTTACATATAGTCCTATATCTTACGTTGTCCATCTCAGCTGGTTGCCCCTCTATCACTTGTCCTAATCACTGCATTTGTGAAAAGAATTTTTTTTTGACCAGTGGATCTCTTGGCATGGTTCTTCCTCTGGTACTGCTTCTTATTGCTGAAAAGGTGAGGAACTAAAATGTCTGGTCATCATGTTTGGGCTCCTTCCTAAAGAAAAACCTTCTTTCTGGCTTTAACATGCAATTGGAAGAAATTGGAGAAGGAATGGGACCCTACATGCTTGGTAGCTTTTTCCAAAAAAGGAGGGGAAGGGGCTCCAGACGTCCTTCCTAATTTTATTTTATTGTAATGGATTGGATTGTTTTCATTTATTTATTTTTATTATTTATTTATTTTAATTTAATTAATTTATTTTTTTTTTGTTCATAACCTTGTTCTTGAGAAGGAGGAAAGAATTAGAAGGTGCTGGACATACCACCATGGAAAACTCACTCCAGGAAACACAAGTTTCTTGTAATTTGAGAGAACTTTCTTCACTTCTTGCCTTACTAGGCATTTGTTTAAAGTGTGCTGTGAGCTGTAAGCCAAGTACAGTGGCTATGTGCCACTAACTTTACTCTGTAGGTACTTGTTATGTGATTGGTATGCATTGTACATTGAGGATCAGAAAAATAGGAGTGCATGTATGAGAAGAAACAAGGGTTCTGTAGGATCTGACAGTGTAGGTCAGGTTTTGCCTTCTCTTACAGATAAATATTTTAGTGAGTTTGGTTTGGGTTGGCAGGCATTGCTGAATTTGGGGATTGGCCTTTAGATAATCACTTCATATTATGTAATTATATAACATTCTTAATATACATAATGTGTATTCATAAATAAACATTCAGCCCTCTGTGGTAGTAGTGCATGGCACTGCTGTTTGTGCTGTGAGGATTCCTGCTTAGTAGATGTGCTGGTCTTCAAAATCTTGCTTGACATCTCACTTCTCAAGCTACTGTGTCTTCTGCAACAATTCACCTGCAGTGTACACTGCCTGCGTGCACAAAACATAAAAATTAGGTGTCATTTTATTTGATTCCAGTTCTTTCTGATGTTGTGGAAAAGGGATAGTTGTAAATAAATAAGCCGGCCATTAATGCTGTTTTTTCTTTGGATTTAATGGCTTGTACTAATTAGACGGGCCCTGTTTAGTTTCACTTGAGTGGGAGTGAAACACGAACAAAGATCACAAGATGGCATTTACATTACTCTGTTTCATTAAACAGAGAAAGATTCCATTTAGCAAGAGACACCTCCAAGGAAAACAATGCCAGAGGAAACAAAACTATTTCTGTGCTTGCTGAGAACATGGCTTCAATACAGTAGTCTAATTAAGATGGTTATCTGCTGGTAAACAAAAATAGCTGACTGCTGTACAGTGGACAGGGGAATTTAAGGAGAAAATGTATTGATTGAGTCTGGAAGAAGAGTTACAACTCAACAATGCACCAGATAAACACACACTTTCTCTGTCTTTCTTTTGCATTGGGCAGATCCGATTGTGTTAGGAAAACTTTTTTTTTTCTAATTTGTTGCCTTTTTTTCCTATCAGGCTTTTCTGTGAAAGACTCTACAGCAATGGATCGACAACATGGGTCAGCCAATTCTGCTTTTCAGTGAATCACTTTAATTCCTTATTCTTTGATTGTCAGCTCTAAAAACACTGTTGGTGTTGCCTAGGTGGAAATTTGTCTGTAAATCCCTGCTGTATGAGTTAAGGCTTATGCAGATGGTGGCAGTGCAGATCAAACTGGCACTAAAGAGTCGTTTTCTCTTTTCTAAAGCCAAATGAGCATTTTAAAGAGCAAGTGGGCAGCCATTATGATTTCAGTGGCTTTCATTGCTGCTCTGTAAAAACTACAAAAGCCCTTCAGCTGCCTTTGCCTGTCTAATTTTAAAAGATATTAAGTAAAACTTCCCAGAAACTGGTGGATGTAACTGTTGCTCTGCTTCTAAATCCCTTGGAAGATGTAAGTTTCTTTTATGGATTGACAGATATTTTAGTTTTGGTTTGAAGGCTTAGTAGCACCTAGGCAATCCTAGGAAAGGCTGGACAAGGATGTGGCAGAGGGCATCTACTGAAACCAGCTTGGTACTGCTCACTAGGAAACTGTCTGTGGTGTCTTCATTTCACTTGGGTAAATACATTGCATGTTATCTTGCAAACGAACAAGACATCCCACCTATCTCTTACTCATTTTTTAATTAAATTTTAGACATACTGCATTATTCAAGCAGGGGTATCCAAGCTTTAAACAAGTGAGGTAGACTACAAAGAAAAATAATATTAGGGTAAAAAGGAATCAAGCTTTGGTCTGGCCTTCTTCTATCCATAATTTCTGTTACTGGCTTGTAGGTTATGGAATAAGTCCAGTCTAGTTACACTGTTGGTGTACACCAACTAACTCTGAATATCAAAAGACTTCTTCCATGACTGCAGTTTCTAATAGTCTTGTTTCCATGAATTTCTTGTCATTCATACCCCAAACCTGAAGCTGATTCAATGAGATGCCAGACAGAAATCTGAATGGTATTTTTATGTGAAAAAAGGTCTCAACCATTTGGCCCAAACATTCATCTGAGGTGCTGGGAATGCTGTGTTATTTAATTGACCACTCACAAGTCATAAATAATATGTAGTCAAAGGTGTAGCTGAAGATTTCTGTACACAGACAGGATCCATATGTTGAAATATGTTTGCATTAATTTTCTTTGTTGAAGACCTCTGAATAATGAGCAAATTAGTAAAAATCAAAGTCCTTTGTGGATAAGTTATGAACAAGAACAAAGCGAGGTTAAGTTATAAACTGCAAATAGTTCTCCCAGTTGTACTCACTGGCCTGTGGAATTCAATCAATGCCTAATTCTTTATAGCTTCTTTGAAAAAGGTAATTTAAATAAAAACCCAGTTCCACTGGCAGAGTGCACACAGAGACCAGATGGTTAAGGAGATGCTGTGCAATACCTAGACAAAGGGATACGGTTCAAGTATGTAAAGCACTCTCAGATGATGTCAGTTTGTATATATGGTATCTCTTTTCTATGAAGGCTTTTGGACACCACCCAGCAAGTGTACAGGAAGGCCACAGGGATATGTGCTGTCTATTATTTGGACTACAGTGGCAGATCAGACTCCAAGCAGGAGATACAAACACAAACTTGGTCACATCTGGCAGAGGAACCTGATGCACCAAAAGTTTAAAGACAGATGTTAAAAAGCCTGGCTGAGAATTGGCAGTGGGGAAGGGAATACAAGACCATCAGCTAGTGAGCAGTGGAGCTAAAAAAGAGGTGATTTGGAGAACACTTGTTAAATGTGTTTTCCCCCAAAGCAGCCATTGTGGCAGACTGGAGAAAAACAACTCGTAAAATTCTGTCCTTTGGTACGCACAACAGGAAAGGAATTACCCTTCTGATTTTCTTTCAAGTCCTCCTCCATCAGCTCTTTGATCTGCCAGCTGCTTCAGATGAGGCCGCATGTCCTGAGTGACTTACCACCCTTACCCTTGCTGTTATGCTGCTTATCAGAGCACTGACCTCTAGCTCGTGCATTAAATAAATTTGTCCTGCAGCTATAAGATCATCAGGCCTCTTTAAACTTGAAGTGGTCAGAAATGTTGCAGAGCACAGTTGTGTTAGTGAGCATGTTATGCAAGCAGGGCATATCTGCTCTAAGTTTCAAATGGGCAGGAGTTTTTAAAAGGCTTGTAAACCAGCTCCTGTCACAGCATTTCTTGGCAGAGATAGTCATCTTTGAAGTGCTGCAATGTGAATGCAATGAGCAATTTGCTAATGCTACTTCAAAATCTTGTATGAATCTATTTGCATTCTAGGCTTCACCGTGCAGAGCTTTTGTTGGTGTTTCTTCTCTTCTCACTCCAAGGATTGGCACTCTGAGTTCTCCTTCCCACACCAAGCTGCTTCATGCAAGAGAGTTGCTTCTGCTGTACTGTGCCGGGCACAGCATGGATGTCAGGTAGGCCCTTTCTATAGGTGGTGCAACATTGCTTTTAGATAGGCATACAGCATGTTTTTTGCAAACAGAATCACATACCATTTTATTGTTTTGTGCTTGATACTGATTTTGAGTCTAACCTGAGCAAGCCTTAGCCCCCTTTCTGAAATCAAACAACAGACCTTCAGTGCTTCAGGCCTTGAAACCTCCTGCTGCTCTCATGAGACATGAACAGCTCAGTTGTATTCTGTGATGTGGTAACCTCTGCACATGGAAAACCACAGTCCTGCTCTAAAGCAAATCCTCCAGAGCTTGTACATTAAATACTTCTGTTGTCTAGGAGAGCAGCTCTGTCTAAGAGGGTCACAAATTAATGTTCTTCAGGCTTCTGATTTTTGCATCTCTTTGGGGAAATCATTTTTTCTCATGCTTCCAAGGATTATGCATATATAAAACGAAGAGAAGATGTTATAATGATACAGGACTACTTTTAATATTTCGCTAAACATACCATGCATTTTCAAGTCTGTAATGCTCCACGGTGTATTGCTCCAGCAGTGTGATGAAAAGCAGTTTCTTTGATTCATCTTTGTCTGCCTTTTTAGTAATACCCAAGTAACAGTAGTTCATAGTAGAACACATCAGCAGGAATCCATGAGCAAGTCCTGAATGGCTTCATTGTGTATTTCAGGAGAAGCCTCCTGAAAATATAGGTATCTAACTTCTCTCTTAATTCAGTGCCAGCTGCTATGACAGTGCTTGTCGGAGTCCAGCTGCTTTGGGAACAGGCACTCCGAATTTGAAAACTGTTAAGGTATGTTGGTCTCCTTCACTGATTTCCAAGTGACTCCTCACACCAGGAACAGACGCGCAGTCATTGTCCATCTTCATTTTTGGTCTAAAAGAAAAATATACACTTCAGCACAAGGTTTTCCATCAGTGTGCCCTTTTTTCATTGCACTCTATTGTCCTCCAATGCTCTCAGACACTGAGCAATGCCAGACAGTGGCATTTATACACGTTGACTTGCCAAAGCAAATATCTATGTTGTCATTTGTGGAAGACCAAAGGTGGCATGCTTCAGGAAGAGAGGCATGCAGCTGAATTGAAGGGTAAGAGGCAGGCTGAAAAATGAATACAAAGATGAGTGTAAGAAGAAAAAGTGTTCTTTTCAAGTCTCTAGCTCTTAATTTGTAGTTTGTAGCACCCTCAAATGCCAGTGCCTGCAGCACTGTGAATTGCACAGGGTGCCTAAAAAAGCAGTTTCATCTGGTCTGAGCGTGGGGGATTTGGCCATGCAGGAGCTGCTGCGTGTTTCATTTTCAGCTGTATGCCTGAAATGACCTCAGATTTAATCAAATGCCTGTCTTTTAGTCACTGGCTGCACAGATGAAATAAGCCACAAGGAATTTTACTGTGGCACTAAACAGGAGCTAGAATCAGGCTCAGGCTCTGCTCTCCCATAGTGTTCTGGTTCAGAGAGGCCCTGTTTTGGCAGCTGGGGGAGTTGGATCCCAGTTTGGGGCCTCCCCTGGTTTGTAGTAGGGGCAGAAAGGGATGGGTGGCTGAGCATTTTGCTTCCATCCCCCCTGGAGAGAAGCCACATGTAGCAGGTCAAACCCAGAGATGGTGTGAGTGACAGCCTGCTGGTCTCTGGGACATCTTGAGCTAATGGTAACTGTGGTCCTCAGTGCAAATCCTGTCTTGCTCCCAGAGGATGGGAAAAGGGAGGAGACAGAAGTCAGAGATACAGGTCTAAATATAAGGGATGGGAAAAAATCCAGACCTTTCTGAAGCTGCAGCCTTCATGTGAATGACACTGGTGGATCAAATTAAAAATGAACACCTAGAAAATGGATCACTTCCCTCCAAAATGCTCACTTACAGAAGAGGGGGAAGGAAGGAATGGCTGGGATATGGAGGGAACGGCAAGGGCAAGATTTAACTGACTGCTGAGTCTGTGAGATCTTACTACAGTTATCACAGCTGTACCTCAGAGAGGAGTGGGGACATGTTTAGGGAGAGCTCTTCAGCTGTTTTAGCCTGTCCCTCCTTCCTTGGCCTTGAAAGTACTGTAAAGTTCCAGAATCAGTTAATACAGTGTGTGAGATGGTAACCTCATTTGTTTTCAGCTATGCAAAGAGCAGTCTGTGTGTGTGCAAGAGAGAATGCCTGTGTGTTGCATGGGGACATGAGGGGAAAAAAAATCCCAAACCCCAAAACCAAAGAAACAAAAATCTACCCCACAACCATTTGCAAGGGGGAGAACTAGATATGACTGTTTGGTTCAGTCCATTTCATGTGATAGTTACCAGTAGCTATTGCTCTTTTTTTCTGATCTCTCTTCAGTCAGAGCTGTTTTACAGATGGCCAGTGTTTCACTTGTATGTTTTTAGGACAGTAAGTTCCTAATCTTGGCTCAGAAGCTCTAGTCATTGCCCTGAAAATACTTATGTCATCTGTGTGAGTGAAGCTCAAGGCCTGCCCATGCTCTAGGAGCTGAAAAGAGATGATAGCAGGCTCACAGGTGGTTTAGTATGTGTGAAGGAGGCACCTGATTCCTCTCCCATTTGCCTATTTCATAAACGCACACAGTTCCTTTGTGGATGAATAACTGTTATTTCCTGTATTTTTTCACCAAGAGCTTGCTAAGCTGGCCTAGGAGATTAATGGTGGCACCAGCTAAATGATCCATCATCTCCATTTCTGCAGTGCCATTCTCAGCACAAAGTTTGATGCTGGGATCAGTGCTCCTGTGAGTCATCCTGAGGTCGCTGCAGTCTTGTGCCTGACTTTTCTTGCTAGACAAAAATAGCAGAGCAGCAATAGTTTGATGGAGTTGCTTTATTTAATGTATCCCTTTCCATGTTCTTGCAGCCTTCAAAATTGTTGTTTTGGCCCTCAGCATATATTTTAGGGACCAAGAACGGCTCTTGTTTCAAAAAATTGACAACTACTGACTTCGTTCCAGAATTACAAGTTTGTCATTTTTTGGCATGCTGAATACTCTGTTTTATATCTAAAATAACTTTTGGGATAAACAAAGGATTGCAAGTACCTAATTTTTAAGGCCCAATTAAAGTAAAATTGCTGACAATTGGTTGAGCACAGTGCTTGATCAGTTATCTATGGAATGCTTGACGTATGGACACTTAGGAGAATTCATTCATCATATATTAGTTAGAAAAGAACAATGGGAAATGTTAAAATGGGATAGCCTTAACACAAGCTTTCATGGAAATGGGGAAGAAGCAAAAAAAAATAAAAAATGGACTGGACTGCAATAGGCTCTAAGAAGAACAGTAATCAAGAAACAATGGTACAGCCGACATACAGCGATGTAGCTGAAAACAAGACATACAGCAACCCTTTATTTTCCTGCAGCTGAAGTAGCATTTTTTTTTTTTTTTTTTTTTTTTTTTTTTTCCACCAACTGCTGCTATTCTTTAAGTCTTTTGTTGTAAGAACTCAGGAAAAGATAACCAGCTTTTCTGGGAACTGTGCTACAGCAGACCAGAGGTAAGATTGTAGACAAGTAAAAAATTCTGCTATTTTAAAGTAGTATGACCTCTAAAGAAGCTGTGCTAAACAAAAGCAAGAGACAGAAATCTGTAAGAGACAGTCATAGGTAGGACTGGCCTGAAATGCAATAACTCAGACTGTAGATGGAAAGGTAAGGCTGTCCTTCATAGCAGGTAGATGTGAACTCAGGACGTGGCACTACTGACTGCAGAAGGACCCAACAGAAAGACTAAATAGATTCTGTGCCTAGAATAAAGTTCCAAATTTCTAATCAAGCCAAATACACTCCTCACCCCTTCCAATGCAACAGCTGGTTTTTCTTCTAAAAGAAAGCATACAAAACCACCTATTTTCTTTTCTCTTATGCTGATGAGGAGAAGCTGCATCATTATGAGAGAAGTAAACTTCACTGTTGTGCTGTAGTACTGCAGACTGCCAGGGTAAAATCTTTTGTGTGGGTGCCTCCGGGGAACAGGCAGCTTGGTCTGAGCTGAGGGACTTCTCTGCATCAGTTTCACCTACATTTCCTTTTTGCAAAGTAACAGCTAGATTATTCTAAATTGAAAGCTGACAAGGAAGTACATATAGTTATAAAAGAAAATCAGTAAATGATCTAAATGTTCAATTCTTATAATATGTTCCATTAACATGCTTTATCATAGCTCAAAGTAATTCTTGAGTCAGTAAATGAAAAGAGATCTTAGTCTGATAAAAATGCATTGCATTATTTCTATGCTATAACAGACTGACATGTTAGATACAGGAAAAAGATTGACAGCTTCATAGTGAAAGAAAATTGTCTGCAGCTATTAGAGCTGGTTAATGAAAGAGAAAGGAAAAAAGAAGGGGGGGAAGCTTGTATTGAGCACAATATGATCATTAAATTAATGAGGGGAGCATTATTTCACCATTAGCTTAAAGAGTGGGAATTTATAGTAAACTGATGTTAGAATTACATTGTTATGTTTCCATTTCCCGGTGAAGTTAAAAAAAAAAAAAAAAAAGGCAACCCCAAACTGTGGGAGTTAGTACATTGCATGCATGCCCATGTGTTTGTAAGGGTTCATGTAAATTTATAGGTGTAATATGTACCTTCTGCCTGGGAATCAGTTTGAATTTCCTTGCCTATTCTGAATATCCTAAACCTGACTGAAGACAGCCTTTAGCTGACATAATATTTGAAGTTTATAGTGTGGATATCTTCATCTGAGCTCAATATACTGTTCTCTCTGTATTGGAGGAAAGAAGGGGGGGGTTATCAAATGATTTGATCAAATGTACTCATGCATATTAGATTGAAATGGGTGGCTCTAGAAGTATCTGTTTTTTCTCCATTAACCACAGATGATGTCCATATCGGCTGCCTTAGACTTGAATGAAAACACGTAGTCAGGTTAATGCTATACAGGGATGGGGAACTCTCTTCGTATGTGAATGCTGTTAAATGTTGGTATATCGGTATGCCGTTAAACATTGGTGTATGTGTGTAAGCAAGGTGTTTAAGCCCTCATTATAGCCGACAAAGAAGAATTCACTCAATGCAGTCAGTAAGCTAAGAGAAATGTTTAGACAGCTGAGTGTTGGGTGTCTACACAAGCAGAACTGAGCCTGGGCATGAGTAGTCTCATTCAGTATAAAAACGGTAGTGGAAGTATCTAAATTAAAAGATAATAGCAGCAAAAAAATGCATTTAGGCTGTGATACTTGCTTGGTGTATTAAGGCTAAAACAAGAACTCTGGGGAATTGAGAGAGGATCAAACAAATTGTCTTTTTAGCCAAAAATTAATGTTCAGACATCAAAAAATAAAATAATCAAGATGGGCAAGGTTAGTCATTTACATCCTGAAAAACTAGTAATGACCATTTTCCATGATGTTCTGTTTTAGCTTTGAAAATTGGTAGTTTAAAGACTCTTTGAACCAGATCTTGCATTAGAAATACCACATGAATAGTCACTCAAGGACTTACCCTTCACATACTTGGCTAATCCTTGTGAATCCCTTTAACCACCCTAGCATCCAGTTATGTTCCTTTTAAGAACACTGAGCTTCATCTGCCTCTTGATTTTTGGGTCAATTACAGTATTGTGAGATTGTTCTGCAATTTTTCACAGGTGGTTTTAAGCTTTACTACCAAGAATTATTTCTTGTTACTGGCAAACAATTACATTTATACACTTTTTTTTTTCTGGATTGTTTCTGGATGCTCATAGTGTTACAGAACTCACCTCTTGGACCAGGTAGAGACTTGTTTTTAATCTGCTACCTTAGTGATATTGCTAATCCTGAATTTTGCAGTTTTTGCTTTTCTGTATGCCCTAATGAGTCATACTCATTTTTCATAGCAAGCATTGTTTCTGTGTCCCTCTCTCTTCTCTCTCTCTCTCTCTCTCTCTCTCTCTCTCTTTCTCTCCCTCACACCAATCTGTCCTCCACATATTTTTTGTCTGGACAAATCATCCTACATCTAGAAAAAGTGCAGAAAGCCTCCTTTGAGCTTGGTACAGCAGGATTCCTGGCTCAGCTGCTTTGCTTAGATATAGCATATATGATAAAAGATTTTAAAAAAAGCACCATTAACAGAGATACCACAACCTTAGCAAGGCTTTCTGTATAAATGTTAGCCCCTAGATCTCTGGATAATGTAAGAAACTGCATATAGTGAAGGAGATGATTGAGGCCCATACTCAGCTAAGCTTAAACCAGGCAAAGATAAGCTATATTTTATAAGTTCTGCCAAGCTTAACTATCTCATTGAAATGCTGGATACAAGATCAAATAAAATAATAGATATCTTCCATCCTAATTAGATGAAGTTAATAAATAATGATAAAGCATTGATAGTACAAGATTACTGACTGAATTAATGAGTGTCTGTCAATACACAGATAAATCCTTGCCACAGTGCTGCTCTGATACAGAAAAGACATTTAACAAATTGCATTTAATAAGATTAGGTTGACTTGGTCCTTTATGTAGATTGGGTTATGTGAGCACCTCACCTGGATGTTACTTTGTAAGAGTCCACAATCAGCCTGACTTGAAAGGAAGCTAATCACTTAGCTCTTCAAAGCTGTACAAGAGAATGGGCCATCCCCTTTCACTCTTCTTACTTAATACTGCCCTTGAACAGTTAGAAATACAGATTAATGCTAATCATATACCGCAGCATATGAAATTGGGGACATATGATGTTCAACTATTACTTTATGCTGACAATATACTTTTATTTATATCAGATCGACCAAAATCTTTTCCTAATATATTGTAGATGGTATGCAGCTTTAGGAAATATTCCTGGTATAAAATCAATTGGACTAAATTAGAGATGATGGCAATGTCCCAAAATATAAGAGAAAGCTGATCAATAGCACCTTTCAATGACAATAGACTATTTTGAAGTATTTGGATGTTCAGTTTCCTAAGAGAAGTAATGAAAATGCTAGAGCTAATCTTAATCCTTTAATTATGGTGCTGACTAATGACTTAAACAGATGGTAGGCTTTCCCCCTCTCATTATGGGGGAAGGTTAATACAATTAGAATGAATATATTACCCAGCCTTCTTTTCATCCTGAATACAATACCAGTTTCTGTTCCCTCTCTCTTTTTTTGAAAATTAATATGTTTGGAGTTCTTGGGGATTAGGAAAGAACCCTCCCCCCCCCTCAACCCCCACCCAAAAAAAAAAAAAATCATTAAGGAAGGTAAGAGTTTTGTACTACACAATATTATGTTTCATTATGCACTATCTTGGGGGCAGGTGACTCTATTGCCAAATGGTTATTTTTTAGGGTCCTCAGTGTGGCAATAGAGATAAGAGAATCAGCATCTTCCCTACATTTATAGGGCTTTTTGAATTCCGATAGCTTGTCTCCTCTGGGACATTCACTTTGGTTGGAGGCAGCTGGAAATGTCCTCTCTTGTAGGCTGTATCTTCAGCTTGGGGAAGGTGCAAAATATCTGCTGCTCATCTGTCTGCTGTGGGAGAACTGTCATAGAAAAATCCCAGAAATCTTGTAGAATCGTTGAATGTATTCCTTTTGCATATCTTGAGGTGAAACATTCACCAAAGAAGAGGAAATAATCAGTATATGGGAGCAAAATTTAAATATGAAATTGTGGAAAAATCTGGGGCACAATATTGTCACTGAGTCCTCCAGAACCTTTTTATTAGGGGGCTGGGGCTCAGCTGACAGGTTTAAAAATGCTTTCCATAAGCAGAGGGATCTTATATAAAAATCTAGTAACTGATATGACTACCAAGCACTGACAACTCACAACATTCAATCTAAACCCGCTCTTATCACAGACATCTGATTCCTTCACAGAAAATTATCAGGAGTATGCATCGAATCAAGGAAACTGGTTCTGTATGTAACACAAGTCACTGATGCTGCCTGTGAGAAGGCAACTTGGCGCCTATGTTTTGTCCTACTATTCAGTTCTCAGGGAGAGTAAAATTTAGTTCAACGTTACCAGGCATTTTGCTCCAAGGACACCACATTGCTTCACGTTTACAGGTTGCAGCTGTAGATTTACTGAGGGAGGGTTAAATGGGTAACCCACCACTGACGCCACCCAGCATGGTGTACGTGGTGCTAGCTGCATGATGCTAATGCCTGTACTTTGGCATGGCTGCCCTGTTTGTCTGGGGGCTACACTTCAACATGGGGAATATTGCATTGTCCCTTGTATGGTTGAAAAGGCAGGGTGGTGGCACATCACCCTTGGGGTAGCTGAGAGACTGGTTCTGCTGCCCTGACCAAAAAGCAGAATAAAGAAAACCCAAACAGAGCTATGGCAGTGCTGGGGCTGTGGGCAGAATTAAAGTTTCCCACACTGTGGGGTTGTGAGGCTGGTATCTAGCTTGCTGTGCCCGGCCGAAGGCCAGTGCTCCTGCAGGCTCTGCCCTCTCTGCAGCCCCATGCAGAGGCCTCTGGGGCGCACGGTCATGATAGTTGGTTTTAACAGAAATACTGGGATAACATTTGGGATTGTTGAGAATCCTCCTCTGTGATCCCTCTTTCTCCTTAACTCCTGGTTGGTTTATTTTTCCCTGCTTTATCTCCTTTCCATTTTTATTACTCGTTCTGCCAGTTAAATTTTATGTGACATGTTTAAGTTGATATGATTGGTAGTTTCAGCCATTGTATGGTAATTCTGTTGCCATATAAAAATTCAATAAAAAGCAGAGGAAAATAATATTGGCCTTATTTCTGAAAATGTCTGCGTGACATGGAGAAAAATTTGGGAAAAAGACAGCAATGTCAGCAAACTACCAAATGACAGCATTTATACTGTATTTCTCTCTATCTGGGGGATTATGCAGTATCTTTTTATTACAGACCATATTTTAATAAGAAGTTCTGATAATCTCATTTACAAATTCACTCATTATAAAGGGATATTGATTTTTATATTAGCCATACTTCCAAAATATTGCTGTTGTGTGTAAGCAAGCATTGCATATATTCCTCCACAAACATTTGGACAAATCTTGTGCTGTAGATGCTTAGGATTTCTATTATATGTTTGTGCTTACTTGCAGGGCATCTAGTCATGCAGATGTATAAGCAGAGTGTTCCTATTTTCAGTCTGGCTTCTGTGTGCAGATGTGAACAGAAATGTTTTGCTGGATGGGCATAGTACTTGCTGTGCATCTTCTCTTTTATGCCTTAGCACGTTGGTTGTCATGATTCCGTGTTTTTCTGTTTCTTTTTCTAATTACCCTGAAGCCAATTTTGAGAATGCATCTCTAACCTTATCTAGTGTAGTAAGAACTGAGGTGACCCATTTCTGCCCCAAGTCTGATTATATGCTGTATCAAAACAGGGATTAAAAAAGAAATATCAAAGGACAAGGAAAGCACCCATGAGAAGGAAATGTTGGTTTTTCCTCATGTGGGCTATGGCAGGGGAAATATTTCAGAAGAGAAAAAATCTAGAGTAAGGGAATCTGATAAATAAGGTGAGACGGAATGGATATATTCTGGGCAGATGGAGCATTGCAACCCCACAGAAACCCACTGTTTTCAGCAGTTCCCCTTTGTCAGACAGAACACTCCTTGCCAAAGGTCTTTGAATGAATGAAATCCAGGATCATTCCAAGTCAGTGGGGCTTTTGCCATGATCTTCAGGGAAACTGGTCTGGTTTTTGATTTCAGCCCATTCATTAGATTAAAATTGGATAAATAATAATAAATATAGATACATACTTCAGCAAGTATTGCTAGGCAGAATGTAAAAACAACACATTCAGTATGGAAAGTATGTCTTTTAAAGATAGTTTTATCCATGTTTTTGTTGAGAAGTGCACATGGAAAAGAAATAAGTATTCATAGCTCAATGGGCAGAGTCACTGAATGTTGATAAATCATTTTTCTATCACACTATGATAAGACTAGCAAAAATACTATGTGGGAGTCAGGTAGTTATAGATAAAAATGAGTATCTTTTTATTTTTTAGTGAATTTGTTGAATTGAACCCTACATTAAAAATGTAGTTTGAGTGATAAACACTGCATTGCAAGTTTGGGTCATATTCAGGTCATGTAGAAACGAAGTGGAAGAAGCACTTGAAAATATACATTTTTGTAATAACTTTTTTTTTTTTTTTTTTTCTAATGATAGAAAAAATGAGCACAAGAATTCAGCTGCAAATGTGAGTGATCTTTCTTCTTTCTTTTGAATTTAACCTCCCCAAATCTTTCTCCTAAATTCATATATATTTTAATCTGGTTAAAATCTGGTTAATCTGGACAATACTATTATCTCTGCCATGTCATAGCAAATTGACAAAACTGGTGCAAAGAATGGTGAAACCAGACAAAAAGGGTAGCTATTGAGGGCAGATGTTCAAGAAAATGTAGACAAGCTTTAAAATACTTGAACAGGAAAATTTTCCCTGTATCCAGTGCTCTGCAGAACTTCACAGCCAACTCGAGAAGGCAGCCCTGGGTCAGCAGGGAAGGCTAATGACTGCCATCAGAAAAAAAAAAAAAAAAAAAAAAAAAAGGTATGATCTTCTGATTTGGATTACTGCTGCTGGATTATCTTGGCCAGTTTTTCTCCAAAGAAAGAAGCACAGGTAGGTGGGCCCAACTCTATAATCCTCACAGTTTCACACTTTCCCAAAAGAAAAATGTGAAGTGCCATCTGTGTTCAGCACTTGCGTTTTCCCTCAGGTGTGCGAGCTTTAACTAGAGGAAAAAGGAATTATGCTCTTCTTGGTACCAGATGTTTTCCTATGAAAGGCAAGATATGGGTGCTTATGAAATGACTTGCTTGTGAGAAGAGTTCCTTCCTGCACTAGTTAAGAGGTTGTTTATGCTCTGATACCTGAGGCTTTATATCCTCTCCAGACTCCTGCATTTTCTGGTGTTTATATGCAGTATTTATCCATTAAAAGAAGAATAGGGCCATAAAACTGTAGGTGACAAGACTGAAAGGAACCACTTTGATTGTCATGTCCAGCCCTCCTCTTTCTGTTGGGTGATATGGTGGAGTCACATTACTGATGTGGATTTGTGTTTTTCTTGACTGACTACCTCTGTTTTTGTTTATCTGAGTCTGTTCTCTGCAATGTAATTCATGTTGTCCTTATCACCTTTTTTTTTTTTTTTTTTTTTTTTTGTCTTTTGGAGTTGAATAATATTTTTAAATGACTGTATTATTTACCTGAGGTATGTAAAATGTGTATATTTTCAAAACATTTTATAAAAGACGCTGGGACAATGACAAAGATTGCATGATCTTGGTTCATTTTCATTTATTGTAGGGCTGCTTTAATTCATTGTTTGAAGGCAAACATCCATAATTTGTTTTTGCTTATACTTTAAATTTTATAATGTATTAGACAGCATATTATATTACATACAACTCTCAGGTATAATGGAGAATTAAGGAAGTGATTAGTCTTCCTTCAAAAGTTTTAGTCCCCTATTTAACCCTTTAAATCAAACCTTAAAGCTAGCCTTGTGATTATATTACTGTTGTCTCTGTGTTTTGTATCAACAGATGTCAGGTATCAGCAGCCATTTTGTACTTTGTTTAGATGCTGCTCTGAAGTCTACCTATAAGAATGATAATTGATAATTCTTCTTTTATGTGCTTTTAATGCATATTCCTTAAACAATTGATATATATAGAAAGAACTCTCACGATATCATTGTTCTTTTCTGTTTTGTGTATTTAGTCTCTTTAATCTAAAAGTATAGACTTCATAGTTAAAAGCACACCTCCAAAGAGATAAAAATGGCAGAAAGTTATTATGTACCTTTTAATAAAGCATAGGACCATCTGTTATTATTACTTTCTATCACTGAGCTTTTTTATTTTTTTAAACAGGTTAAAATATCAGCGAGAAATTATGTGAACACTATAAATGGAAACAGAATGCAAGGGTACAGGCAGTTATATAACTGCTCAAAATTTCAGGATCAGACACTGAGCTGATAATTTTATAGCTGCTTATTGCGTATTTTTAAAATTGTGTTTATCTTGCAGTTCTTATTTTGTAGTTCTTATTCTGAGTTGAAAAACTCAAATATGGGCTCAAAAATGACTTTTGTGAAGGGCATCAGTAATGACCATTAGGAATGCGTAAAGGGCCACAACAAGAGCTGAAAGAGCTTGTTGCACTTTAACAACTTTGTGCTCACTTGGCAGTCTTCTCCTAAACTCCATAAACTTCATTTGCATTTCCTTGTTCTTATCCATAAGCTTTCTAAGTCACCACAAGTAACTTTTTTTTATGCAAGGGTTGACTGGAGATTGTGCACTCTAGCGTGCTCCTTCTCTCTGTACTCTCGGAATTTTTTTCTAATTTAACTATCCTGGTTAATGCTGGACAATGTTTTTCTCATTGTCCCAGATTTTCATTCTAAGAAGCATCTTGTAATGATAGTGTTCTGAAAAAGTTTTTTTTTTTTTTTTTTTTTTTTTTTTTCCCTCCATGTAGTTATTGTACTTGTCATGGAAATGGGATACAAAGAAAGACTATACAAGATAGGCCAGTTCTGAAGGAGTAAATTTAGAAGGTGTGCAGACACCTCTAGCTCCTTATATTGCAAATTTTACTTCTGAGCAGAGGGTGTATGAAGTACAGAAGGATTTTAGAAGGGCTGAGAATAACAATGTGTTTATATATAAATTCTATTGAGAACTTGATTATACTTGCCCACCTCCCTGTACATGCAACAAAGAAAAAAGCTCCAATAATAAGGCTACGATGGGCAATAGCCTATAGATTTTTTTATCAGGTACCCACTATGCCAAATTAAAAACAGACAATATTATAGACTCTTGTAATTGATCAAGCTGCATGTGGAAAACAGCTATAGCTCAAGTTACTGCAGTGTAAAGTTACTGGAAAGATGACTGAAAATATGGCTATAAGTAATCAGTTTTTTGTTGCAATATAAAGGTACTATTAAGTGAATGTGGAAGAGTTTAGGAATTTTAAGTCAAAGGTGTGAAAACATGTTAAAGGGAATTTGTTCCTCTAACAAAGGGAAAACATTTGGAAAGAGCTCCAGATCCAACTGTATGGATAAGTGCTTTGGTGGTGGAGGTATCTGGGATATGCAGAAAGTCTAGAAGGAGTTGAAAAAAATGTTGGTCCATGAAAAGTGTTGGAATGCATTGAGAATTGTCAAAAGCCAAGTGGAGCTTGCACAGAGTAAAAACCAGGAAGCATTCTTAAATCGCTTAACTATTTCTCTCATGCTTTTCATGCCTTTTTTTTTTTTTTTTTTAAAAAAAAATCCATGACATATATCCAGCATGAAATACTGGGGATGAAACAGAGGAAATAAAATTTCAGAAGGATCCTTCTGTCCTCCTCAAATTTATTGTTGCATTTTTTAAGAAGGGTAGTGCTAGGTTATTAGGGCAAAAGGCAACAATTCATTGTCTCACGTAAACTGTTCTCCATGACTCTGAAAGAACAGCACAAGTGCAAGGTTATAGCTCTGCAGATTGTTTTACCTCTATTTAAAAAAAAAAAAAAAAAAAAAAAAAGATTAAAAGGAACTGAAAGACTCTTCATTCATCCTGTAGTGTGACCCCAGATAAGGCCAACCCTTTTTAGACCAAATTTTGGAAAACTTTTAGACTGAGTTTGGAAGGAAATTCCGTGGAAAAGGGAAGAAGAAAAAGAAGAAAGGTCAGCTTGGGCTTGCTCACTGGTAAAAAGAAACACCAGTGAACTGAGCATCTCTAAGTTGTCCAGAAAATTAGAAGGAATGCAGTAGACTTAGTCTTTTGGAAATGAAAAAATGTTTGCTAGTGTCAACTTATTGGGCAAATAAAAGTACCTGCATTTGGAAAAATGTGGATTAGCCAAAGAACTATATGCATGTAAGGAGCTAACATCTGAAAGGAAAATCACAGTGTCTAGGATTAAACTTCCTCTAGCTTCAGCACTTCCTTTTTAATGAAGCGTCTCTACTGGGGCAGATGCATTTTAATCAGGGCCCTGAACAAAAAGAGGTTTGGGCATGCTATTAAAGGTAGACACACAAAATTAGAAAGAGGGAAAAAAAATTGCACATGGGGGAAAAAAATATTTTGCAAGTCTCGGGATCAAAGATGGGATGAGATTTAGTTGCACACCATAGAAAATGTTTATCGCTTGAGACTAAGATTTTTGGCTAGAGGTGAAAAAGGATTAAAATATTTAGAGGGTACCTGTGACCCACAATGTAACAGGAAAGACTAATGCAATTCTGCAATCCAGAACGGGGGGGGTGGGGGGGGTGGGGGGGCACGACACTGGTTAGATTTACAAGTCTTGATGCCCCTGTTTGAGGCCCCAGTAGTACCTAAGGCCTAGGCTCACCTGAAATACTGCTTACTAATGTCTGAAAAAGTAACTTAAGCTGGAGTGTGTGAGAAAGGCCACCGACATGATCAAAGGAAAAGATATGTGTCGGTAGCATGGTGTGGTAATGGGTGATCCTGGAGCAAGCCTTCCAAAAACAGTAATAAAGTCAAGAGATCTGCAGTTTTTATAGATGGATCTTGTTGCATTTGAGTGTAATTATGATATGGCTGCCTGCAATAGCTGATAATAGATCTGAATTTTCCATGTCTGCTTCAGCTGTATGTTTCTAAAGCAACCCAGCTGATAAAGATGAGAGGCCAGTGTTGGTTGATACTGATGCACACTCAAGGGTGGTACCCAAACAAACCCTTATTTCACAGAAAAATGTTCCAGCCTCATTAAAGCTTGCTAACTTTTGGCAACAGAGGTCTTCACTGCCCATTACCGTCACAGCCAGGGAAGTTGCAGGCATCAGGCATTGCTGATCTAACCTGCAGTTGAAGGTTGGAGGATTGTCGATGTCTTCTGTTGTGTTCTAGTTTCTGATACTTCAAAATAAGTTCAAACAGACTTCTATCTTAACCAGAAAAAAACAAAACAACAACAATGAAAAAAACAAAGCACAACCCTAAAAGCAGCCAGATGCTCTGTGGATGCCAGAAATCTTAAATGATAAACCAAAGAGTAGCAAGTGCATAAATACTTAAAATAATTTTGAATCACAGCCAAGTATTATTCTCCTACAGGTAGGCACATGCAGTACTGTACCAGCACTTCCAGTGTCTTGTGTTCAGTCAGTACCAGTATTGTAGAATCTTATAAATAATAATTTAATTTTCAGAAAACATCAGTTGTTAATTAATGTGATGGCTAAATGATAAGAACTATTTGGCTTTTCCATGTGGTCTTGGGAGGTAAGATTCTGTTAGTCTCCTAGATTGTAGGTATTAAAAAAGCAGGTTCAGTGGAGGTTGTCACCATCCAGATAAAAAGTTTTTAGGGGCTACTAGTACAAAAAGTATGAACTATTAGCCTTTTTTAAAAACAAACAAAAAAAAAAAAAACAAAAAATAACAGTGTGAGCCCAACTTGCTGCCACAATGCAGGTGGAAGCTTTTAAGTAAAGCAGGTAACAACTTATATGATCTTAGCTTTATATGACCTCTTTTTCCAGACAGGAAAACTAGAGGCAAAGCCTCTCTCCAACAACATCTTTCCTGCTCTGTCTCAACAGGCTATCTATCCAGCTACTGTCAGGACTTTGTGTCCTTATTTCTCAAGTAGTGCAATTCAGTGATTTTTGTTACTACTTTTATCTTCCAATTACCTTTTCCAAAAATAAAACAATAAAAATATTGGTTAGGATCATACAACTTCACTTTTTAAAGTACTCTGAAAGATTTCTGTTGGTGGATTTATTATAGGTGTACTGAAGTAGACAAAAATGTTTGTGAGTTCAACAATATCAATGTTAATATACAAATTTTGTGATCAGTCATTGTTAGGAAGTTGCATTTTGCCATTTTCTGTCTGAGAATTTGGAAAAGATAATCAAATACACAGAAAACAATGAAGTTAGCGATTTCTTTGAACCTTTAATTGCTGTTAATACAGGTTTTCCAGATGATCAGGATCTCCCTGTGGGGGTTGATGTTTTGATGCATGAAGTGGTACAGCGCAAACATTACAGTCTGGAGACTCCAAATGCTCTTCTGGGGTTAAATGACCACAGAAAGAAGAAAGAATCAGTTTCTGAAATACCCTAACTAAACAGTCTGTGAGATAGATTTATCTTTGAAGCTATTGGCATCATTCAATTCAACTCTTATTATTTACTGGGTCCAACAACATCTTTTCTTCTTGGAATCCCTGCCAGTAACTGTTCTGTGCTTGGCTATATTTATTCTTAAATTCCTGCAGTAAGAAAGCCTGAAAAAAAAATGAGACTTTTTTTTTTTTTTTTTTTTTTTTTATTTACAGTAATGATTATCAGTACTATATATCCCTCTCAAGCAATGTCCTCTTCAATAACACTCTTCTTTTGGAGCAGTGAGATGGAAGCTTTTCCTTGGCATCACTAAGCAGCATTCAATAACCTACTTTTCCCTTTGTGAAATGCTAGTGTAATTCTAGTTAAACACTGCTTTTCCTGGGCTCTCTTTGTGTGCTTTTTTCCATGGCTAGGATATCTGCAAACAGGTCTGCTTCTCCTATGGCTTTGAACCCCTCCTCTGTTGCTTTTATGATGCCTTTCTTCCAGATAAATATTTGTCTTTTAGGGATGTCCTCTCCAGGACAAGTTGTCTCTTGACAACTACATTTCCTGATTAATTTTCAGTATCTGTACATTCATATTCATAGCAATTCATCTTTTTAGCATAGTGTTGGCTAAGCCCATCACAACACACTAAAATACTTGAGCAAAAGCCACCATTCTTCTGTTTGTAAATGCTGTGTTTTTGGCAGGCTCTTAACCAAGCTCATGCCCTCCTGATGGCTTTTCTGCTTCTTCATTGTACTACTTCATACCTGAACAAGCACTGGCACTATATTTTTCTGCACTATGCTAATGTGTATCAAAGACTAGCTCTTCCATCAGGATATTTTTCAGATCTATGTAATTCCACAGCATGTTGAACGCGCCTCCAGCATGTATGCTCCAGATTACAAATCTGTCTGTTTTGCACTATAGCTTAGTCTAGCTGCAGTTTGTTCCACATCCTCAGTGTGATGCCACAGAGAGAAACTCAGTGATGATAATATTACTTATTTTTGCTAGTACATTCAAGTAAGGAAGATAGAGAACTTGGCAGAAGTAAACAAAAAAAAAAAAAAATTTGTTCTGATGCCAGATAACACAAAATGCAATATTTACGTGGGCTGTCTTCAGTCCAAGATGAACAAAAAGTCAATGAATTAATGATGAAACTGCAAACTGCATAGAACCATAAAATCAGGTTTGCGATTGTGTTCTTGTTTGGTATAAACACTTCTAAAATTTGTATTGTGCATGTCCTTTGAGTTCTGTTAGAGCACTCTGATGTATATGGATTAACAAAGACAAGCATGTAGGTAGCCAAGATTTATTACCAAATATTTTGAGTCTTTACAGCTTTGATAAAGGTTTTTCAGTGTAGAAGATTTTCCTGAATCTCTATTGTTCCTGAAATATTACATTCAAAAACGTTAAGCTTTTGGGAAGTATATGAATTTTGATTTACGAACCATTCCTGTTATTTCTTTTCCTTTAGAGCTATTTAATTTCCATGAACACGTAAAAGGTCTTTGATAAGAAGATAATTGCTTCCAAAGACTTGGTCAGAACTGATGAAAAGGATAACTGTATAATACAAGGGCATCTGAAATGTATTAACTGTAAGAGAGTATTTACATATTTTAACTGACACAGCAAAGTTTTCTGAAACACAAGTCAGAGATCAGACTCTATAGATTGAAGTCACAAATATTACCCAATAAAAGCCAATTAGCACCTTATGCTAGACCCCCCTCCAAAGCAGATTTCACCTTTGACACACTGCTGTACTTGCAATGACAAAATCTAAATATTTCCTAACATTTTCAGTAGTTCGTAATGCTACCACCTCACATTTATGACAATTACTGTCTGATGAGCTCTCATTTCTATTCAGGGAGGCAAAGGGCAAGGTTGCGAGACTTGTTAAAACATGGAGGAGACAAAACACTTAAAAACTTTTACTCTTCTCCTTTGAGGCCAGGTGGACAGCCAGACTCTAATGCGACAATCCTAAACCACAGACCAAGCACAGTTTTCTGCAGTTCCCTTAGGTGGGCAAGGCCTCCATGAAAGTGTTCAGCCTACATCATGTTTAGGAAAAGTGGAACAGATCCAGCAAAGGTAACCGCCCCCAAAAGCCAGGCACCACTGTACTTCAAGGAATGCAGCTGCTGCCCTAACCTGCCTACCTGGGGTGAGCCCTGAGCCTTTGTATTTGAAAGTGAATGGGAACCCAGCACTCAGTTAGCAGTCCCTTATTTTCCAGGTGAAGGGCACCTTTGTGGCAGAGACGGAAGAGATACAGTTAGTGCAAAACCTCATGTTCATAGCTGCAGTTTTATTTGCCTGCTCTTGTGTCTTGTATCGCCTTGGAGTAGAGGCGAGCATTGCTTGTCCTTTGTTTGCTTGACAACAATTTATGTAAAGGCAGTTTCCCTCAATGTTTGTGCAGACTTTTAGCTCAGCACCGGGGGAGATAATTTATTATAAAAGAAAAAGGGAACAAAGTAGAAGGTGACTGTAAAACCAAAAATACCATCAGGGACAAACTTGTACCTGAAAGTACTCAGTCTTTTTAAGGCACAGAATTTCAGTCTGATAGTATCTGTATCAGTGTCTCTCCAGTAAAACAAAACTGTATTATACTTTTTTTTTTCTGTGAAATGAAAAATAAAAATAGTTTCCAAGGATTGCTGTCCATACAGAAGGGAGTGGAAACCTTTTGGGAGAGCTTTGTATAAAATACAAGTTCTCTGAATGAGCATGTTGAAGTAAAAAATGGATCTGAAACTTGCATGGACACAGATGTGACACTGTAGCAGAAAAAATAAAGGCATCCTGTAGCAAGTGAACTGCATACTTTTGTCACCCTACACTTATTTATTTATTTATTTATTTATTTATTTATTTATTTTTTGGTGATTCAGGGACCTTCTAGGCTGTTTGTGGTTGTTAGGCTCCCAAAGAATTTTGGTCTGCAGGAGCTGCAAATGAAGCCTTGTAAATGGCTAAAGAGGTCTGTGCAGTCACTTCCATGGGGCCTTAAGAAGGCAAAACCCATGTGCCGTGCTGTGCTGCCACATGCACATGACCGTGCTGTACCCAGAGTGAAAGGGATGCCAAGGGAACCAGGAACTTTTAGGAGAGTGGACCAGGGTCTGAGTCCCACACCTGAGCAAACCCCTTCAAATCCAGCAGATGTGAAGTTGTGGGCTAAAGCTCTGCACCAGGGACCTGGGGAGTGCGGGTGCTCACATGCAGTCGGTTGCTGCATTTTACCCTGGCAAGAAGTAGCTAATGGACAAGAGGCAGCAGCTTTCCAGACTGCCCTGTCTGGAAGTGCATCTGTGAAGGCAACTCAAAGCAAAGAGCTCAGGTTTTAGCTCCCACCGCTCAGTGGTGTTGAAGGATACCGTGGTGAAGGCAGCTTACGCTGCTGTTTGACAGACTGGAAACATTTGTACTATCGCTTATGGCAGGGTTGTACTTGAGGTATCTACCAATATTTTAGGCTTTTTTTCCCCTCAGCTGAGAGTCGGCACTGCGCTGTAGTAACGTGGACTAACTTGGTATGAACTAACACGACAGACACGAATGCTCATTAGGCACTTTGGCAGGCTCCCCGTGAATAAGCTCCTGGTTCAGAGCTCAGTTGTGTAGACACAGTGTTTTAGAAATGTGGCATGTTGTCAGGGAGGCTCTAACAAAACCCCCTGGGAGACATGCTTGTAAAAACCTTCAAAATCCTTTGAAGACATGTTGCTAATGGGGAGAGCTTTTCATGTGATGCGATAAGTTAAACTTCGAAGGGAAGATTGTAGGCTGTCCTTTGTTTTCATTTCAATAATTGAGACTGACAAAAATCTTCATTTTTTTTATATTTATATATATTCATATATAATTGGTGACATGGCAGACTGCCATGTGCTGTTTTACCTTGAGCACTGATAACAGAAAGCATGTTACATAGCAGATTAACATTATCTTCTTAGTTACAGGAAAGAATAGTAATAGCATTCCTTTGTGTTGTAGAGTCTATACCAACGGCAGTATCTGTGGGAGATAGGCTCCCAAACATACTGTTCAGCAGTTCACAGTTTTCACACCATAGCTGTGAAAAAGATAAGAGTCCTAAAGACTGCAGGTCTTCTCACACTCAGAAAGCTTTGCACCTGCTATTTCTGGCATTAAAGCTGTGCTTTATTAAGTGTTTGATTGTTTAGTTTCCGGCTATGAAGGAGGCTATGGGACGGTGCTTGAACTCTGTAGCTGCTGTCATCTGAACATGGAGATCTAACTGAGATAAATCACTGCTATGCACATGGGGTAATTTTGAGAAAGACTCAGAAGCTCCTGATGTCAACTCCTACACAGGTAAAAGTCTGTATTAAATAGATTTTTGACCCTATCTGTCTCAATATTATTCAGAATTTTTAATCTGAAAATGACTATTTTAATAAGCCAAATAATGAAAATACCATGGAGGCTTCATGGTGTCATGTCTAAACTGCTCAAGTTCAAGACTGTAGGACTCGAAGTGCCTCTTCTATGCTTATCAAGCCATCAAGAAACACAAAAATGCTGGTAGGTGTCTATGGCAGCATTTTCAGCTTGATGAGGAATTCATTTCTGAAGTGTAGTTCTGTTCTCACTGTGTATTGATCCACCTAGTAGGGTGGTCTTGGGGTGCGTGAAGCAGGCAAATTTCAGGTGAATCAAAACCAGAAGGGGGTGAACCTGAAGTACTGAAGATGCAATGGATGATTCAGCCCATGGGACCAGACTGCATGTAGTTTGCAGCAAACCTTTTATTACCTGAAGACATGAAGCGTTAGCACAACTTTCTCTCTGCAGATCTGCTCCTCAGCAGGGGTAGCAGAATGGGACATGAATATCCGAAGGTCTCTGATATTATTTTTGTCAGTGTAGCTTGGCAGTCTGTTCTGACATGCTTCCAGAGGTAAGACTACCATGTTAACAGCAATCAGTTCAGACCGATACACAGCAAATAAATGTGTTAACCTGGCATTTTTGGCACAAGCATAAATGTTTTATTAAGTGCATTCAGTATAATTGTAAAATGTTATATAGCATGCAGTATGAATGACTTACTGGAAATAATCCTAGATCTATTTTTTTTTTCTCCTTAGAAATAGAAATAATGTTGTAAGTTTACAGCAAAAGTCATCTGGGGAGTTACTTTCTGTCTCTTGTGGGTATGTGATAAAAATTCTGAGAGCCTCAGAAAAATTGAATGTTGGCAGCTGTGAGATTTCATTTTAGTCATTGATGACTGGATGCAAATGTGAGCCAAAGCAACTGACACAGTGTTTCTCATATCTCACATGCCATTCCTGAAAAAAATGTCATAAAAATGAATCACCTCTGCCCTGACATTATTCATGTTGTCTATAATCCCCATGCATACAAAAAATAAAATCAAAATACACAGAAGATGAAACCAAGGGAAGTGGCAATGTTCCCACTGCTCTGGACTGCTTATCTCTAACAGTTGTTTGCAAGAAACTCCTAACGAATGTCATGGGGGTTACTTGAGCCCATGAAGGAGCTTTTATGAAGACTTTCTTTCAGCTGAACTCATGCTAACGTTCCATGTTGTTTTCATCCATGCACTTATTGAGTGAGCTATGTTCCAAACTAGCACCTTTAGTTTTTGAATTTTGCCTTCTTCCCCAGCAGGAATTTTCTAGCACTAGGGAGCGGAAGTGGGAGGGATTGAGTGACCATGGACAGCTGTAAATTAAAGCACTTCACCAGGACCAAGGTACTGTTCTGTCCCACATTCAGAGAGGTGTGATTTAAAATGTGTGTTGGAGCCTAACAAAGGTCAATTTTAAGAAGAGGGTTAGGATTCTCTGTCTATCCTATATCAATGAAGTATTTTAACTCTTTCAGAGGTGACTGTGATTGCTTGTGTTGGGATTCTTTTCCCAGTCACCCTTAGAAGAACTTTTTTTTTTTTTTTTTTCTCCACAATTGCAGTGGACTCAAAGAGCTAAGCCTCCCTAGACCGAAGTTGTGCTTTGTGAGCAGTCACTGCCGTGTTTGTTCCACAGAAGACGGAAGGTGCAGTGCAGAAGCTGCAAAGCACTGGGGAAGGAAAAGCATGTAGGACAAAGGAAGTACTGGTGACACTTGCCCAGCTCTGAAGGACAGTGTGATTGGATTATAATTTGTTCCTCACAGAACAGACCTCTAAATATTATACATTGCCTTATTTTTATTTTTATTTTTTTTAGTGGAATTCTTGATAAGTTAATGTGGATGCTGTGCTTTTAGTCAAGAAATTAGTGCATGGCTAGAGGAAAGATGTTGCTCTGTGTGCTCCTGAAATGCTGCTTATGGCACGGATGCAAAGCTGAGTCTTCCACAGCTGGTGACAGCTCTATGAGCTGCAGGTGTGTGTGATAACAAAGAGACCTGTTTCTAGAGCTGGGACCAGACTGCTCAATTACCCCCCCTTTTTTTTTCCTTTTGTCTTGCTCTAGTTGAATGTCCACTGGTTTGTTCAGCACTTTGAGAAGCCTACACATTCAGGCCTGCGGCATAGCTTTCTGAGCTTTGAGAAAATCACTTTGGTGTGTCAAACCTTGTGTGTCACTTTCCTCTGTTCTGGAGGATATTGTTCAGCATGTTGAAATAACTGCACAAATCGTACTGTTCTTTCATTGCTGATAGTTTTAATATGTATTTCCTTAATCCTGCTATTTTTCATGCCATAGCACAATATCTCTGTCAGTATAACAAGAAATACTTTCCATTTTGAGGACTCGTTCATACTTTCCTCAACTGCTTGGAGCCCAAACACAACAGAAAGTCACTCTGTAGTATTGTTAACGTGACAGAACCCCACATCTGTTCTTGCATGTTATTATAACTTTCTGAACGTGCTGTCAGCTTTGCTGTTGCTAAATTCTGAGATTATTGCAGCTGGTCCATATGCTGTTATTCCTACAGCATGCAGTCTAATTCACCTTCTCTTTACAAAAGCCTACTGCATCATTATTGATTTAAACCTTTGGCTGCCTCACATTTTCCTCTACTAAACTATCAGCGTTTTCTTTCAGACTGATTATACATTGGTATCCATTCAAATATTACATCAGAGCAGTTAAATGTTGGTCCCAGTACTAAGTGAACAACCTTGTCATACACAAACTCTTGTGTATAACTTGACCTTCCTGAGGTAATCCTCCACTGAATACTGAAAAGTCTATTCAGGCATGCATCGTTAATTCATTAAAGAAATATAACATTTTAAATTATTTAAAATCCTATTTTAAAGCTCTGAATCTAGTGTTTCTCTGCAAATAATGTCGTACTGGCATTTTTTCTTCTAATGTTTAGGATTTTAATCACAAAATTTCTTCACTCGTTAACCGTCATCAAATTGTAATGGGCTCGGGCTTTTTAAGTGCTTAACAGTAATGATAATTGTGGTGAATACAGTCCATCTTCATGTACATTTTTAATGCCAGTAGAGTAGATTTCTTTGTGATAATAGAAATTATTATAATGCTGGCTGAATATGAATGCATTTTCTCTATAGTATATGTGCTAATACATTCCTAAAATTAAATTGCAAGCATTTCAGTCTTTAAAAAACTTTTCAAAGATTGAAATGTACTAGATAATACAATATCTCTCAAGCATTATAGCACACCAAAAATGCTCAGGCCGTCATCTTGCTCAATAAACTGAATTTACTAGCCTTATAGAAAAGCACTACAGAGTTTAATAGAAAATGGTAACCTTTTTACATGCTTTTGAACCATTCCATATGATGTAGCAAAGAATGAATGCTCGTGGGAGGATGGCTTATATCTGGAGATAGGATGGGACGGTGCCTGGAGTTTTACTCAGCAAAGCGTTTAAGCATGTGCTTATACTGGAGTGCCAGTCATCCTGCTGAGCCTGAATGGGAGACGCAGATGTGCTCATTTCCTATTGACTTTCAGGAGAGCGGGTCATGATGCACAAAGGAGCTGTGCTACTTCCTGCACAGCAAAACTGAGAGAATAAAATATTCTGGCAGTGTGATAGTTTTCAGGCAAATAATTGGGATTTAGGAAGCTGTAGGTTCTCTGCTGTCCTATTCAGTGCCCTTTAGTTTTCAAGCAGTTTGAAGATAGTCTGGTCCTCTTTCCTCACATCAGCTGCTGAATGAGATTCCTCTCCATCTGCATTTTACACTTGGAGACCAATTTAGGTTGGGGGGGATCTCCAGGAGTCACCTGGTCCAACCTCTGGCTCCAAGCAGGGCCAGCATCAAAGCCAGGTCATTGCAGGGGCCGTGAAGGATCAGTACCAAATGCAAGGTCAAGCTGATGGCTTTTATAATTCACAGTAGTTGGTGCAAAACGAAAATTGTCTGAGAACCGGTGCCATCAACAACTGGAAATTAGCATGAAGGTTGAAAATGATGAATCTAGCAGTTTCTGGTTATTGAAATGGTTTTCAGAAGTCTAAACTTTGTAGGCTACAACAGTCTATTACAAAGGGAGGTTTTTCATTCTAAAGAGAACTTGTAGTTCTGCTTGAATGTACCATCCGAGGGACGGCTTTTTGGCAAAATTAATTGCTGGAAAAATGTACTTCAGCAAAGGCCTTTTCCCTCTGAGACAATTGAATAGTCTGTGGAAATTACTCTTCAAGTGTGTGAAAAGTTGATCTAAGGCTCTCTCTTCAGCCTCTCTGGTCATGGGCCTGTCTGAAAGGTGTACTCAAAAGACGTCTCAATGTAGAAACTCTTATATTCAAGGTGAAGAATGGAGGGAGAAGTCCACCTCTGTCTGCTCAGCTGTTTTTCTGGTTTCTCTCACCTTAGAGTTCTTCCTGTGCTCATGGGAACTGGGTTCAGATGGCACTGCATGCCCATCTCCCCAGAAATTTGGCCTTGGCTGGGGTATCCCTCATCTGCCTTTTTAGGCAGCTTCTCAGCTGCCTGGAAGCCATACAGTTAGACTGGAGGGGCAGGCACAATGAAGATATGAGTGGACAAGTGGTGTAAGTACAGCACCGTGGGAAACAATGCACACCAACCTACATCTGGAGGTCATCGCCCACTCGTGTCAGTAAAATGAGCAGGAGTTGGCCTTCCTGTTCAATCATGGCATCTAGTGTTGGAGGCAGGAGAGAATGTATTTATGTTAGAGAAGAATTCCGGAGAAGTGCTGGACGAGTCAATCTCTGTGTATTTATGCATAGGTGTTTTCTATCTCCAAGACTGTTCATGTGTAGAAGTCTGCCTTCACAATCTTCTGTTGAAACTCTGCTGATGAATTTGCTAAAATGCAGCTTCAGCAGTACTATAAAGAAGAACATTATACATAGAGGTGTTTATGGAAGAAAAAAAAAATAATAAAAAAATAAACAAAACCCACAACTAACCAGGAACCTTTTTGTCTTCTGCAGCTAGCTGGGGAACCCAACAGTCCAGAGGCAAGAAAGAAAGGATGGAAACACCGGTCTTGCTGAATGGGACAGCGTAAGTGGAGGGGAGGAGAAGCTCTTCAGCAATGGAAAAAAATTTGGAGCAGACCTCAAAGGAAATCACACTTCATTGTCATGTAATTCCATACCTGCTTTCACTTGCTGGTTCTCTCCCTGAATTCCTGGTCTGCCTTTGTCCCACTGGAATTTAGCCTCAGGCTTCAAGTTAAATGCAGGTGCTTAAGTGCTTTCCTGAGTGGCATCAGCAGAAGGGCTGATCCAAAGTCGGTTCCAGTCAACAGAAAGGTTTCAATTCAGTCCTGAGGAAGACACAAAGGAGATTAGTAGTCCTAATGGTTGCTGCTTCCTGAGTGCAAGTTTCTGGCTGAATCCTCACTCGTAACGCTGAAAATATTCCTCCCAGTGGGGATAAAGGTAAACCCGAGATCTTTTCCTGTATTTTAAACATTCAGCTTGCAAGAGGTACTGATAAAGATTGTGCATTCTCATAAATTCTTCAGAGAAGTTTTTTTTTAAAGATTTTTTGAAAGAACACAACTGTGTTCTAATCTGGCAGCCTACTATGTGTGCAGAAGCCAAAAATAATTGTATTGACTCCTCCTGGCTTCCCTTTTGAAACAAAGAGCACCAGTCCATTGTCTGTTCTTTCTTAGAAGTCAGTGTGAAAAGTTTTCAAGATGAGGAACAGCTAATAAATAGGAGGATTCCTGCTTTTCAATGCTGGTTTCAGGAGCAGTCACTTTCAGAAATGCCTTGTTTAAGTGGTCTCACAGTGGTAAATATAGCATAGACAGCAAGGTCTCATGATCTTTTAATTTTTCCAACCCTGCAGCAGGTGGGGTTGATAATAGTTGAGGATTACAGGAAGAAAGTGCATCTTCTGGAGTAACTTTATAGGGTCAAGGTTTCAATTACTTTTACAGCAGTGTTTTATTCAGTTCTGCTTCCTAGGTAGTACATTTAGACTAAATATTGTAAGAAAACAAAGTCTCCTCTATCAGATTTTAAGTTGCCAAATATTTGCTATGTTTGTAAATATGCTTGCTGTGTAAGTATATATATATGCAATGGTGTGTGCATGTGAATGGAGAGGGCTTTTAAGTAATAGCCAGGGTATTGAGGTACATCAGCAAGAAAGCCCATTCCAGATTTCCCCAGTGGCAGAGAAGAAAGCCCATCAATTAGCCAGTGCAATGGAGCTGTGCAAAAATACCCCTGTAAATGTAAGCTGCTGCTAATTACTACACTGCCTTCAGAGGCAGGTTTTTAAACATACAAAATCCATAACAGAAATGGCGTTCCTGCTCCTAGCCCTCCCCTTATCCTTCTTCTTCACTGCTCCGCTTGTAAAGGGAACCACTTTCATGTTTTATTTATTTGTCAAAGAGCTTTGCAGTAATGGGTCCTTGAAGTCCCCCAGATGCTGGCATCTTTGCATGACTTCAAAATAGCATGGAAAATGATAGTGTCCTCATGGTGCTGGCGCTCAGCGTGAAATTCCTGTCACAGTGTTTGTTGTTGCAGCATTTCTCTGAGCTCAGGGATGTTGGTTGGCAGGAGATTTCCTCTCTTAACAGAATTTTTAATTTTGGCTTGATGCAGAGGTATGCAGACAAGGAGCCCCCCTGGTGCCTGCATGGGGAGGAGGCATGGCTCAAACTCCAGGCCAGCTCAGCTGTTGCCACCACAGACTTAGCAAGAAATGTTCACTTGCTGGGAGAAAGGGGAGGAGGAAATTATACTGGCTCTACAAAAAGTTTCTTCTTGTTCAACTGAGACTTCTCCTGTGGCTGCTACGTGGTTGGTAGGAATTGCTGTGCCTCTGCTTTGAGGTTTCTGTCATTCCCACCAGTGTTAGTTTCCCCTTGTTGTGCTTATCTGCACTGGTGAGGGACAAGCACCAGCAGCATCACCTCATAGGGAGACCTCTCAGCAGCTGGTGTCTGCTGCATGAAGTAACAGCACCCTGTGATAGGCAGCAGGGTTAAGGATTCTCATTTGTTTCCTGTTACATGGAAGGTTTTCTTCATCAGTTCAGGCTGTCCTTTGGGGTAATTAAGCAAGTGTATTTTTTTTTCTCCCTCCTTTAAAGGAGTAAGCTTTGAATTTGCAGACAGGCCTTCAGGGTGGGTTTTCTAATACAGCCCAAATATTTCAGAGATCTCCCTCAGTTACACTGGTGTAATACCATTGCAGTTAATGAAGTTCCTGGTGATTTACCCAGCAGGAGAAAAGTCTGTCCTGGGCTTTCCTCTCTCTGCTGCTCTCCAAATGAGTCCAGTGCTTCAGAGCAGAAATAGTAGCCAGTTGCTCATTGACAGTGCCTATCAGTTTCTTGAAACAATGCACAAGATTTTTTCCATTTTTTTCTTTTTTCTTCTTTGTGCAGCCCCAGATCTTCTGATACCAATAAATGTGAGTTATACATCCATCTAGAATTGGGAGAATATCAAAAGCACCTGGTTCCTTATTTGTTGTATCTGGCTCCGTTCCAGGCTGCTGATTAATTCTGATGATTCAGAATCTTTGGCAATAGAGCACTGGAAGTGTGAAAAAATATACAATAAAATATATTGAAAGCAACTTGAAATGTCAGGTAGAATTCAGTGGAAATAATGTACCCATCAAGGGAGATTAATGGCATTTCTACACAACACTTCACTTCTTCTGCAGTATCAGGCATTCTGGATGGGCAAATAATCCATTACTCTTGCAATTAATCATAGCTTTAGATATGGATGTTCTTGGCACCTGACAGCCTCTGCTCTGGCACTTCCTCTACCAGGTGTGTGCGCCTCTCTTCCCTTTTAATCATTTCTTGAGGTCTTTCAAACCACCCCTTTACCTTCTGGCATCTCCAGCTTGCCAGTACATCTCTTTCACGGGTGACCATTCCCTTCTCTCAGTCCTGTTTTTCATGGTATGAAGCATACTTATTTCTGAAAGGATTTCTTGGTTGGGCAGGGTTTTTCTTTTTGATCAGGACATGAAAGTAATGGTTCTCTTCCCTCACAACTGCAAGTTTCAATTGGCCTTTACGTGAGGGGCTACACAGATGTGCCACTTGCTGACCAAAGAGGAACCAGAGATGGCTTCTTGGCATGGCCAGAATGTCAGGGATGGGTTAGTGTCATGTATCCGTTTGGACATTAAAACTATCCAAATGGTCAGAAGGAAGGAAGGAGGAAGATATCTCCTCCTCCTCTGGTGGGCTTTGGTAAAGAAACTTCTCATGCCAGTCTTGGATGTTTTTTTCCAGCTGGTGAAAGAGGAGAGCTGGGACTAGCAGATAAATGTTGAAATATACTGCAGGTGATTTTGTCTGTGAAGATCCTTGAAAAACTATAAGACTGTTGACAGCAAGTGGTTTTGTTAGAAAATTCTACAAGTGTTTTCTGCTTTTTTCCCTCAGAAAGGTGGAGAAATAGCCAGGGAAATGTTTCAGACCTGCCATAATGCAAACATAATGACCCTCAACATGTGGTAAGATTACATCCAAAATGGCTGTCACATAGGTGCTGATAATAATCCGGCTTTACTGGGGAAATGTAGGTCATCAGTAAGAACAGAGCTTGTAGCTTCAGCATTAAAAAAAAAAAAAAAAAAAAAAAAAAAGGCATTTCGGGCAAGAGACAAAGCAGTTTTGCCCTTTGCTTTATTAGCTCTTGTAGCAGCTTGTTCAGAAACAGCAGCAGGTTCGTGTGGCTGAAACAAAAAGACAGATCAAGTGTGGCTGTGCAATGGTACCTGTGTCGTGACAGCACACTGTGGGGCTGTGCCCAGGGGGAAAGCATCTCCCTCCCAGGCCCACCCAGCTCACCAGTGCTTTCAAGAGGAACAGTAAATCCCAAAGGGGAGCTCTGCACCATTTATACATGACTTAATGGTGAAATGGGCTCATCCAATTTCATTTAATTTCCTGCCATTCCAATCATGTTATGCTACTATTTCCCGTGTCTCTCGTCTTATGCGTTTTGGCTCACATTTGCCTCACTTGCCTCTCTGCTATTTTTCTTTCCCTTATCTTTATATTGTACATTTATTCATTTTCTTGTCCCTATCCTTTACTATTAGTTACAATATGTATTTGTTGGTTGGTATATGTTACTTCTGACTTTCTCTGAGGCTTTCCTTGGCTTAGCTCTCTACTGCTCCTTTCTCTCATGACTCCTTTCACTTCTTCCTTCTTCTCAGCAACTTGCACACTATCTTCTTGACTTTTTTTTTTTTTAAATTATTTTTTCCCTCCATTTAGTCACCCCAGGCCCTTCCATCTTCCCACCCCCAGCTCTTTCTCCCAGTTGCCTTTACTGGCAACTTTACATGAACATCCCAGAGCTTTCTTCAAGAGCTTATTTCCAGGAGAATTCTAGCGTGCTGTAAAGTCTTAAGATTTACTTCAGGTCAGAATAGTATCAAAGAGCCATATTGCTGCGCTGCAGCCAAATCATCAACCCCTTCAGCGTGTTTTGCTCTCCAGGTAGGTGAAGAAGCTATGAAGCTTGAGGTCCTTGTGTGTCTGGGGGAGGAGGATTAAGTCTGTGCTCTGCAGGTAACAGTGGTACCGAGGAGGATGAGGGAGCTACCTCTTTTCTCCTTGCATGTGTGAGCAGCCAATAACCTGCACTTTCACCCGGGGTATTGGCTGGAGAGTCATGGCATTGGCATGCTAGCAAACAGACTTTGCAAGAGCAGAGCTCTGCCATGCAGCATGGCTTAGGTTGAGGCTAAGGTCTCTAGTGGGGTCCCTCAAGGCTCTATCTTAGGGTCAGCCTTCTTCAATGTCTTTATAAACAATTTGGATGTAGGGCTGGAGGGTGTTTTGAGCAAATTTGCCGACATCAAACTTGGAGGAGTTGTAGACTCAGACGAGGGTGGAAAGGCCTTGCAGAGACATCTGGAGAGGTTGGAGAACTGGGCGATCACCAATTGCATGAAGTTTAACAAAAGCAAGTTCCGGGTCCTGCACCTGGGACGAGGCAACCCTGGCCATACATACAGACTGGGCAACAAGACGCTGGAGTGCAGCCCTGCAGAGAGGGATCTGGGGGTTGACAACAAGTTGAATATGAGCCGGCAGTGTGCCCTGGCAGCCAGGAAGGCCAATTGTATCCTGGGGTGCATAAAGCACGGCATTGCTAGTCGGTCAAGTGAAGTGATCGTCCCGCTCTAATCTGCGCTGGTGCGGCCTCACCTTGAGTACTGTGTGCAGTTCTGGGCACCACAGTACAGAAAGGACATGAAACTGTTGGAGAGTGTCCAGAGGAGGGTGACGAAGATGGTGAAGGGCCTGGAGGGGATGACGTATGAAGAACAGCTGAGGTCACTGGGCCTGTTCAGCCTAGAGAAGAGGAGGCTGAGGGGGGACCTCATCGCAGCCTACAACTTCCTCGCGAGGGGTTGTGGAGAGGCGGGTGACCTATTCTCCATTAACACCAGTGATAGGACCCACGGAAATGGGGTGAAGCTGAGGCAGGGGAAGTTCAGACTAGATATCAGGAGGAGATTTTTTACTGAGAGGGTGGTTGCGCACTGGAACAAGCTCCCCAGTGAAGTAGTCACTGCACCAAGCCTGTATGAATTTAAGAAACATTTGGACTGTGCACTAAGTCACCTGGTCTAAACTTTTGGGTAGACCTGTGCGGTGCAAAGAGTTGGACTTGATGATCCTTATGGGTCCCCTCCAACTCAGAATATTCTATGATTCTATGATTAGGTTGAGCAAGGAAGCTGTGGTGAGGGGGACAGAGGTGTTACTGACACCCCCCCTGTGACTCCCCTTCCTTGACTGCCCTGATGTGGCTGTCCCCACTCAGAGGACACTCATGTCCCCTTCCCTCTTGCTCCCTTCTCCCCATGCCCAAGTGTGGCTGGGCTCTTTTTTGCGTTCAACCATGCCTGACCCTATGCGATGGGCCTCACACAAAAAATGAGAAATGGTTCCCTTGGAGGCTGCTGTCACATACGCCCTCGGCAGGAGGGTGGCTCATTCCTGCCTGTCTCCTCTGCTGCCTCTCCCTAATCCCCCCATTTCTTGCTTTCAGGCCTCCCCTCTGGGGCCCTTCCTTCAAATATGTTTCTTTCAGAAATTATTCTGATCGCTTGTTCTCATTATCTTAATGAACAATTAGAGAGTGAATCCATCAATGTAATTCCTGCGCTCTTTCTCCACGTCTTCAAGCAGTGTGAGTTATGCCTCTGCTCTGTGCTGAGCTGGGCTGGTTTTCAGCAGCCCATGCCCCAGGTTTCTGCGGGGTGGGGAAACATTCAAAGGCACAGAAAAACTCTGGGCTTCAGGCTGTGTACTTTTTTAGAGGAGATTATTAAGGTTGGCTGGGAGAGAGGGGTAAAATAGCAAATGTAAGGGAAAAAAAAAAAAAAAAAAAAAAAAGGAGAACTGCAGGCTATTTTTGCTTTGGTAAGAGAAAAGCAAATGGGGACACTGAAAATGAAAATATTTCCTAGTTGCCAGTTGGTATATGGTGCTCGCTGGACATCTCACCCACCCACCCCAGGCAAGAAAAGGAGCAGTTGTCTCTGAAGCCGCATCTCCAGCAGGGCTCTGCTTACCTGAGGCACCAGGCTGCCTGTGATGCTGTCATGCATTGTGCACGTGTTTGAAAAAGGGCAATGCAGGCTCTGCTCATACCCACTGAGGTTCTGGCAGGGCTGCCTTCCAGTAAGGCTGCGAAGGATGCCACCTTGCACAAAAGACATAAACCAAATATTTGTATGCAGAGTCTTGGGTAGTTCTGCAATGATATTTGAATTTAAGCATTCATTAAAACTGAAATTACTTCAAGTCAGTGGGTGAGCTGGGAGGGAAAGACGGATAATGCTGCTGTGAATGGGGCCATATAGTGATGCTTTGCTCCCAGCAGATTGTGCAGATCTCTTTAATGTGTTGTCTTTATGTGTTTCTCACCTTCTGTCTTACCTCTTTAACTTTCTGAAGAAGCAGGGAAATAATTGAACGCTGCGCTGACTTTCTAAGTCACTGTAAATAGCCATGAGACCCAGTCTTTTGGAGTAGTAAAGTTGATTTCTTGCCACTCTGATCTATTGACACAGGCTCTTAGGATGCACAAGCAGACAGCATCATGGGTCCTATGACTTTCTGCCCTTGCTCCTTCTTTCTGCTTGGAAGGTTAGGATCCTGGGGGACACAGAGGGCAACATTTGACACCCCAAAGCCATCTGGCTCCATTCAAGCCCCACTGCAGCAGGAGCCTGCTTAGGTTTCTTGAAGGATTCTCTCTTTCTTCATTTGTCATCTTGAGGTTTAATGACAGGCACCTAGTGCCTGTCACTCTCAGCTAGAAGGTGCTGTATATAAATGGATCAGCCTGGTGATCCCTGTGTTTGTGTTGGTGGGTCGCACTAGAAATAGCTCTAAAAACACACTAAAGTAGCATTTATATTAACAAAAATAGAGAATTTTATTCAGTTACTTACAATAATTACTGAAATTAGAACCGTTTTGCATTTTATGTTTTTATACTGAATTTAATGTATTCTATACCACCCGCATCCCATTTTGTATTCTTTTTTTTTTTTTTTTTTTTTTTTTCTCCGTGGAGCTCACCTGTGGAAATTGCCGTAGGCGGTACAGCAAGATGGCAGTTGGAGTACCTGAAATTGAAACAATAGAGATAATTTTATATCTGAAAAGGAGTAAAAAGAGCATTTTGGAATGGCATGACAATACAGTGTTCAGGTATTCTTGCTGAATGTAGAAGAATGGAATAACTTTTAGAAGAGACTTGATAATCTCTTCGTACTTTCTCAAACTTACCAAGAAGTCACATAGAAGTAGGTGATCAGAATGCAGCATATTAGATGACATTTCATTTATATTTGTAAAATATTTCTTTTACAGCCAGGAGTGGTAAAGCAATTAATTAAAAATGACAAGTGATTGGATGACTGGAATCTGCAGCAAGTTGTGCATCCAACAAAAAAGTTACAAAATATGTAGTTCTCATATAAATTAAAAAGAAATAACTATGAAACTTGTTTAAAGTGTCAATATTTTGAAAAAAATTGAATGACCTGTTAAAAATATTTTTTCAGCAAATTGGTAATGTGAAAAAAAGTCTCATTTGTAAGATTTTATTGTAAAAATACCAAAAGATTCCTTTTCATTGTTGAAGTTTTTCATTTTAAAAGGGAAATATCACTTCAAAGTTGAAAGCCATTCCAAACATAAAACTGAAATGTTCTATGAAAAATGCCATTGCTCTAAACGTTTTAAACAAAAATTTTGTAAAGCTCATGACTTCACAGAATGTTTTGCTGTGTTCAGTTCTTCAGTGCAAAGCAGGTTAATAGGGAAAATGAAATGCGTAATTGAACAGCTTCCTACCTAAAATCTTCAGTAACCCATGATGACGGTCATTATTGTTGTGACACTTTTCAACCAATGCCCCTCACATTTTATGCACTTTGGAATTTCTTCCTCACCTTGTGAGGTTTTGCTTCTGCAAAAGGATTCCTTACTACACAGTAATCCCAGATCACATAGTTTCGCGCCTGGTTAAGGAGATACTTTTGTGTTTCTGGTGTACATGGGCTTGTTTCCCCTCTATTCTGGTGGCAAGGTTCTGGTGCTGCTTCTAGCCCTGACTGCCCTTCCCGGCCTGGTATTCCCTCAAGGCAACCCCACCTTTGTGTCTCGCAGGGATTCCCGTCTGCCCCAGCGAACTCAACATCTCTAGTGTCTCTGATCATCCTGGCACCCCTCTGGCTGCCCTGCATCTCCCAGCGGGACCCCAGTTTGTCCACATCTGGTGCTTCTAAGCCTCAGTGGAGGACAGCTAGCGGAGGCAAATGGCCCCTATGTGCCCTTATCTGCTGGGCAGACAGGGCCACAGGTAATGGAGTCTGTGCAGGCCTAATGTGGCCTCAGAGCATGTTAAGGGCTCTATTCCTCCTCCTGAGCCGAAGGAAGAACGGTTGCAGGCAATTTGGCAGGAACTAGATGGCGATTAATTGAGCAGCTATGTCAACCATTATGAGACTGGCCTGTGGGTGTATTGATGGCCGAGTGAGTGATGCCTCCCGGGCTGCAGGTAAATGTGGTTCTGGTGCTAGGGTCAGGCTGGCCGAAAGAGTCAGTGATGGCAGGGGCTTCTGCTAGAAAAAGAGGTTTTATTTTTAATGGAAGTAACAGTGATATAAACGGTATTATATGTAATATCACCTATGGCTTTGTGTGCTTCTCGATTTTATCAGGAAACAGGCCAGTTCAGACCCAGGCAAGCAGAAGCAGCAGAGTTAACTTAGAACTATCTAGCTGTTGATTTTGCTTACGTTGCTAAAGGCAGCCTATATTGGAAATGTACGACTCTCCCCTTTCTGAGCTGTGGTCACCGTATCTGGAAATGGCTGTCAATGAGAATGACATGAGAATTGACACTTCTGGGGAGGACCAAAGAGGGCAGCATCATCTTTTGCTATGTTGGGCATCCCTGCACCTCAAGGCTCCTTTGCAGCCTTGCTTCTGAAGTGGGGGTGGGTCCTCCAGAGATAGAAAGACCCCCGGGCATGGAAAAGCAGGCTGCAGCATTTGAGAAGGCTGCCAGGGTATGCTGCCCTGCTCGTCCTCTGAGGCTGCGTGGGATTTGTTCAGCTGTCAGTGCTTGTGCCTCTCCAGTCGTGTTGCAAGCCCGAGGGGGGGAAACATACACCGCAGCAGACGATGAACATTATTCATTATCCTGATTTTGTGGGAGGGCTCAGCAGTTCAAGTGCTGTGAGGGAGTAATTGAAGTCCTAAAAACAAAGAGCTTGCTTGTCACGGAGCTTGAGAGAGGAATGAGGGGAAAAAAAAAAAGGTGGAGAAGGGAGTTCAAGTGTGTGGGAGAATGACGGTGGCTGAAATTTCAACCAGCTTGAGAAATTGCCTTTCTTCTTGGTTTGCCATCTTAGCCGTAGCTTTGTGGGGGTGCTGCAGCTAACTTTCAAGCTTGATGAAGCCAACAGAAGCAGAAGAGGGAGTTTTGCTTGCTGCTGCCCCGATGTCTGAGGGGAGGGAGTGTGGGAGGCATTGCACAGGACACGCAAGGTTTCCTGCTGCCTCTGGGAACATTTGTGCTCCTCCCTCAGCATGCAGTAGCAGAAGCTGTTTGGTGTAGCCTCCTAATCCCTGGGATTCACCTCAGTCCTTTCTTTGCCAGGTCTAGATGTGGTGATTTTGGCACAAAGCAGTAAAACCCACTTGTTCTCCAGCCCTCTCTGATGATGGGAGTTCACAAGGCACCACAATCCATGGTACTTTGGTCAGCGTTCCCACTGGTTGGAGAACATAAAGTGGGAATTTATTCATCTCTCATGTGAGATTTAAATCCTAAATCCTTGATAATCCTTGTATCTGTAGCACAAACCCATACAAATAACAAGACGTGCAGAGCTGCAGCTCATTAAGAAGAAGCAGCTATCTAGCCAACTGCAGCACTGGGCACTGGTGGGTAAAACTCAGATGTTTAATTTGGTATGGGAAACATGAGGTTCAGAACTCATATTGTCTAATTCCCAAATTTACAAGCCTGCCAAATGTATCAGGGTACTGCTAGAATGAATGAGTTCTGTTTCTAGCCAAAATAGGTGGTCTCTGTGTTAGTGTAGCCCTTTCACTTCCACTCCTGGGAAGGTTTCAGGTGAGGCAAAAGAGCATTTTAAGATCAGCTGAAAAAATGATAGCAGGAAGAGGAGGAAATTGCATCATCTCTTCTGGTTTCATAAAATAGCCACTTCCAGATATGGCTATTGGCATAATCTAATTCCCAGATTGCTGTTTCCTCCTAATTTCTCAATGTCACAAAACATTTCTGTAAGGCAAATGGCCATACAGGATTGGATGTGAAAGATTAAGCAGAGTAGGAAAGCAAAGAAAATCTTGATACATTCAAAGTATCTTTCATGGTTTCAGAAGCCTAAACCTATCCCTGTTCCTCACGTTACCGATGGCTTCAGCCTGCCTGGTAAATGGACGCACACTAGTAGTACACAGAGCGTGTTTTGAGTGAGTCCTGAAAGATTTTAACTCATCCATCTGTTGATTATATTGTCATTGCTACGTAAGATTATTCAGCATGGAACGTCTATTGCTGGGGCTCTGATTGAAACATTGTTGTGCACAACTATTTAACTTTGTCTCTTTCAAATGAAAGTGAAACGTTTCTTATTTTGCAAAAAGACAGATTGATTCCCAGCCTCTTGAAAAGCAGGTATGTGAGCCTGGAAAAAAATCATTTAGCAGATACATCTATAGGTGCTGCATTTTCCACCAGCAAGGCTTCATTCCTTCAGCTCTGGTGAAAACATTGTGCTACGGAGTCTGGTGCAGCAGCAAGAAGGGAACCTTTTCCCCTGAAGCTTCCCACGGGGCTTGCATGAGAGTGCCTGAGGGCTATATGGAATTAGGCTGAGCGTGTGTACATACGTGTGCGTGTATGTATAGCTGCACATACGTGATCCCCTCCAGCTGGCAGGGACCGTGGGCGCGGTGGCAGCACAACCTGTGCGCGCCGGGGCTGGCGTTCGGCGGCGCGCCGCTGGGTGACAGTGCAGTCCCGGTGTACATGAGCTGCTCGTCTCCCTTGCTCTCTGCAGCTTATCCCCAGTTGCCTTTCCCCCTTTTCCTGCTGCTTTTCTTCTCCCGTTTCTTCTCTCTCTCTCTCTTTTTTTTTTTTTTTTTTTTTTTTTTGTTCCCTCCCCTGCCCCATTTAAATGCCAGCAACTTCTGGGCAAGCCCTCCGGCTCCTTGCCCAGCCTCTGTGGCAGAGGCTGCAGGCTTTTGCCTGTGTGTGTGTTTGGGTTAAAGCAGGGATGAGGCAGAGCAAGCAGGGGAGATTTTGAGCCTGAGCTTCTGCTGCTGGGTGCCTTGGCGGTCCCCGAATCTGTCTCTTTGCTCTGGCTTTGACCTGGAAATAGTGGGAAGGGGAAGTAGGACTGGCACCCAGATGGAGGACCGTGCTCCTGTGGGTCTCAGTGAACCAGCTGCTCTTTGCACCGGGGTGTGTTACTTTCATCCTGGCAAAAAGCATCCGGTGCTGACAGGCCGTGCTGAGGGAAGGCTGGCCTTTCTGCATGGGGGCTCCTTGCTTCCCGCTGCAAAGCTGCCAGGGCTGGAGGCAGCGGAGCCTGGAGACATGCTTGAAAGGGGTGAATTTGGTGATGAGGAAGGGATTTAAGCTTTCCTAGCAACTTAGAGCTGTGGCTGTGGGACCATGCTGCTACCCATTGGCAGTGCTGAGTGCTTGTGGCTGATTTAGTCGAACACCTTTGGTTCCAGCAGAGGGAGGGAGTGGAAACGCCTTTCTGAGAGCCAGCTCCTTCTAGGTTGTTTCAAGTTGGACAGTTCAAAATCAATTGTATATATCAAAAGACAAAATTAGGCTGGGAGACTGCAGATAAGTGTTCCTAGAGAGACTGTGAATCTAGTAAGGGCAGTTTATTACTTCTGCTGCGCTTTTCAACCATCAGCTTCACAGCCACTGCATCTTTCTGAGGCAGAAAAATAGTCTTCAGCTCCAAAATAGAACTAAATGAGCTACTGATGAATAAACTGCCCTTCTCAAGAAACACCAGGAGGTGAAAGCAGAACAGGAAAGAGGGCAGACCCCTCAAATCCTGCATGCCCCTTGGCTACATGGAGGATAGAATTGTTAGCACAGCCGTGTCAAGGTCGTCAGTCTGGGGTTTAATGCCAGGTGGTCTTCAGAAAGTTATTGCCTCTAGCCAGTGCTCTGATACACCCACAGATAGAGATGATGGAACATTTTCCTCCAATAGATACCGTGTTTATTATTTTGTTTTAACCAAATCACGCAGATAGAGCAGAGGACAGTAGTGTTGTCTGTCTTCTGCAGCCTCAAAGCTGTGAGTGATGGGCACCAGTTGGATGTAGGTTTAAGAAACCACTGGGAATGCCTCTTGGTGGTGCCTCTGTGACAGGAGCAGGAGAAATCATGCACATGCCTGACAGTGTGAAGTCATCTCCTCTGCCTCATGGACATCCTTCTCTAATGAGTGGAGGCAAGGGGTGGAAGGGGAAAGGGTGAGTGGGCAAAACTGAAGCTTAGGCACAGCTCCCCAGGTGGTGTCCTTTCCATGAGGCCACAGGGGAGGGCGTGTGGGAACAAAGGACACTGTTGCAGACCGAGGCTGTCAAGCCTCAAGTTTTAGCCCTTTTCTAGAATAAACAAGCCATGTCCAGTCACCTTAGTCTGTTAAGATACTCCATTTTCCTTGCTTCTCTGTGAAGCCTTTGCAATGACAGCAGTGCCCTCTCTACCCATACTCTGAGGCTTGAGCCTCTTTTAAACTCTCCCTTTTCTAGTCCTGCCCAGCCTGTTCCTAATATCCTTTTCCAGGAAAAGCGATGCTCGCTCGGTGTTTAAAAGCATCGGTTTTCTAGTTAGCGTCTAAGTAACAGCCTACTTCTATTTCTCTGCATCACCTCTGCTGGCCCTGCTGATTATGAAGACTCATGTGTAAATACAGACATTCTTCCCCCTTTATCATCCCAATTCCTTCAGCGATGCTGCGATCCAGTGACTTCACCATTCACCACCAGTGACGGTGTTGCCAATATTAAAGCAGGTGGCAGTGGCTGCCTGATTCAGGAGCAGAAAGCAGAGACTTGTGCCCTCCCTCTGGCAGCCAGGGGCTTGCCACTCCTGTTTCCTACCCAAAAAGCAGGTCTGGCTGCCTGCGTGGAGCCCCTTGTCCATGTCCTTGAGGCCCAGAGGCTGTGCTGGGCCTGGGGCAGCATTTATTATATTTGATAATAGTTCTGATCATGAGCACTAACCCCAGGAGCATTCAATGCCTTTTAGCAAAGCGTAGAGTCAAAACCAACCTTTTTGTTTCAAGTGACAGTTCATAGTAAAACAGCCTCTAGTGTTTGTGAAGAGGGAACAGCTGAAAAAGTTTTTTTTTTAAATTATTATTATTATTTTTATTTATTTATTTGCTGGTGCCTGCTGTGTGTCACACCTTGCATTCTCCTTATCCACTGTGCCAGATCCTGCCTGCTCCTGGACCATAGCGCAGAGGGGATGGACAAACAGAGGGGACAGACAAACAGCCAGAGTAAGGGCATTCATGCAATGTCAGGTTTCCAATAGAGATGTGAAGATATTAGCTATATCTGTGGATATGAAAGACATTATTGCCTAGTGCTTCTTAAAACCAGACTATTTATTTATATTCTTCGTGGGTTAGATATCTATTGCTGAGATTTATGGCAAACATCTGATCTAAAGGTAGTTGTAGGCTTGACAACAAAAGTGATAAAGAAGCTGTGGAGGGCAATGAAAATTGATGGGGAAAGAGAGTGATGAACAGCGAAAGTGCCATTACGGTCAAGTGATGGGGTAGAAGGTGGAAGGGAAAGAGAAATGGGCTGTTTGCAGTAATTTGGGTACCTTCACACTGCCTTGTTCAGCTGCCTGTGAACATTGCTTACTTTATTTACTGTTGCACTTGGTAATGTCACTGCAGTTGAGCAAAACATCTTCCATATATGTACTCGTTTTTTTTTTTTTTTTTTTTTTGGGAGATTGAATTTCTATTTATTTTTTTCTGATTTTGCCAAGGAGAAAAGAAAAACAACCCCACTGTAAACAAAGCAGGACTGCTAGGGTAACAGGACTGTAACTGCTAAGGTAAAGAGCTAACAATTAATGCTGTTTTTTTTTTTTTTTTTTTTTTTTTTTTTTTTTTTAACTGCAGAAATATTCTTGCTTTATTGAGCAGGGCCAATGTGCAAAAAGGGATCTTGTTTTTATGGACAGAAGGGAGGAACAATTTTTTGAGTGTATGTGGATGGTTCACTGGGTGCGTGTTTTCAACTGGGAGCAAAGCTCACAGGCAAGGTGTTCTTGTTTGTTTGTTTGTTTGTTTGTTTTACACAGGAAGTATGCAGGTGAATGGCTTTGTCATGAAGTTTACAGAAAAGCAGTATATCTTGTGGTTGCTTTACATGGTGCTTTTACCTGTGGCTGCCTCTGATGATGAGGCACTTACTTTATTTATGGCGGCAGCTGGTCTTCGTCAGACATAATGAAATCAAAATCCAGCCACTAATGAAAATGAAAGAAATAGGAAAGAGAATAAAATTTAGCAGCTTGTCGTTATCGCTAGAAAAGTTTTGATGACTTAAAATGTCAGAAATACTGGTGGAGCATTTAGGGAGCTTTTTAAAGGATATTTTTTAAAAGCTTTTTGTTTGCTGTAGTTTCTGTGATCCTGACACTGCTGCCTAGTGCTGGTGGTTATAATAAAAATTCCAAGTGTGTTCTGTTTGCTTTAACCAGATTAAAATATGGAAAGGATGTTAAAATACACTATGCTGGAAAGCAAATTAGACAAATCTCAAAACAGGAAAGAAAAATTAGAACTAAGATATGCTATTAAGTTTGGGAAATTCTGCTAGCCTAAATTCTGTTAAGTTCAAAGCTTTGGGTAGCACTAGAAGAAAACTCTCATTTTTTTGCTGCTTTCCCATTTTATCTGCTTTGATTTAAAAATTGCCAGAGAGGTAGGAGGTGGACAGATGCGCTCTGTCAGACGTAGCAGGAGTGGGTTATGAAACCCATGTGAGTGCTCCTTGTCTGCCTCAGCATAAAGTCAGCCAGTAAATTGAAATCTCCTCCAACAAGGATTTAAATTAAATTGACTGCCTTTGTATTGGGGCAAACCAGGAGCATTCGTATAATCAATTAATGTGGCTCAGCTTTGGGGACAGCAGTCTCCAGTTGAGACAATAATGAGCAGATGGGGCTCGTAGCTTATTAAATCACTACAGTGGCATCTGTGCCATGGACAGATGCAGGTGGGGTCAAGTTTTGCATAGATGTGTTGATCGGCCTTGGGGAAGTCTTTCAATTGCTCTCTGCCTCAGTTTCCCTTCTTCAAGAATGGTTTTAAAGCAACACCTCTTCAGAGTGTATTTAAGATGAAGTTTCTCTCCCAGCGGCTCAGACCTACATTTGGAGTTGCTGACAGTAAAAATAATGTTGTTTAGATGAGCTATTTTAATAAAGCTTTCATGCTGACATATAGCCCTAATTTAGATGCACCTATATAGGCAGAAAAATGCAGTTTTCTGCTGGTTATCTGAACTCTTTTTGGAAAGTGGCAGTGAGGGAGAGGTATTGCATGCAGGATGTGCTTCAGACCAAATGTCATCTTGCTCTGCCTTAAGCTCCAAAATGGCCCAAAGTGAAGCAGGTATTGTATATATATATGAGCACCTCAGGAAGCCTGAGGTGATAGGTATTGCCAAGAGAAAGGGTACACCAGCTAAGTTTGGCTCTGAGGCCATTTGGCTTATAGACAGGTGGCTGGCAGGTCAAGCTGCTACCCGTGGTAGATGGCACGGACAGATGTATCTCAGGTCCTGGACAGAAGGGTTTGCCTGTACAATTATGCTTTCCTAGCACAGAGTGGTCCTGAGCAGCTCTCCATCCACGGCTGCAATACTTTCCCAATCTCACTTGATTTTAACTGCTATAATGTAATTGCTACTATTCATAAGGAACTGATAGGCTCTTTAAATAACTGCCAGGCTGACAGACTGGTAAAGGCTGGAAGCCTCAAAGTGTGCCCAGCAGCAGGAGGGAGGAGAGGGGCCGCATTCCTGGTGTCTCACACAGGGGAGGGCCGGCTGCCCTGGTTGGCCTGAGCCCAACCTGGTTTGCCCCCAGCTCCCAGGGGCTCTGGTGGCCTTCTCTACTAATGCTTTTCCATTTCTAAAGTACCTAGAGGCTTGGGAAGGTGGGGGAAAGCTCTTCCCCTGCTACACAATTGTGAAGGAAGTAGCAAGGATGTCCCCACTGGTTGTGGGCTGATGATGCAAGGATCCAACTCACTGTCCCAAATGCTGCACATCTGCAGCTGCTCTTCAGAGCAAGGGCCTGAGGGATGATTTGTCATTTGTCTTTATTGGTTTTGCTTGTTTTCTCCCTCAGTGAAGCATCTGGAATGGGCACACAAACAGTAGAGGTCAGTGTCCAGAGCAAAGACACAGGTAGGAGCAGAATGGTGGGAAGGTGAGGGCACTCATGCCTTAACACACTGCAGGTCTCTCTCATGCAAATCCCACCCACTCAAGAAGATTATCACATTGGGGAAAAAAATAAAAAATCTAGACTGGATATTGTCTCCAAGACTGGGACCTACTGTCCCACTTGCAAGGCTTCAGTGGGCACTAGTCATTCTCCCTGCACCATTGCGAGCTGTAACCTGCTTCTGCAGACATAATTTTGTCATAGGAAGAGTGGCAGCACCAGCATGTAGGTGCAGCTCTCTGATGCTCCCCTGCCAAATGGGAGTGGGAGAATGAGAGCATAAGCCAAGGAGAGCGGCATGGCGGGGATATAAGCCATAAAACAAATCAAGTGCTATCTGTCTGTTTTTGACCCAAGTAGTTGAATTATTTTTTGGATGGTCTGGCATGTTTATGTGAGAACAAAATGAGTTTCTAGCCAGTGTGGACATTCGGAGTCATTCGGAGTCATTTCTGAATCCCTTTGAAAGCTTCATTAATATCTGCAATTACAGTCAGCTACAGTGCACTTGACCCAGCATGTGAGTGTCAGCAGGCTAAGCAGAATGAATCAAAAAACTTTTCATCACGGAGTCTGCTGCTGCTTTGGTTACAGATGCAGGAGATGAGGAGAAAAATCTCCCACCTGCATCAGTCAACCCAATCCACGCAGCAGCGCTCTGTGTGTTCTTAAAACCCTTCCTGTTTGCTTATAAATGTCTTTAATATTTAAATGTGATTATGGCATTTCTGCCTTATTTAAAGCGTTAAATAAAATGATGGTTTCCAGTGACGAAGACAATTAAGCATGCGGGATATAATGAGGCTTGATAGAGCCTCGGCTGCCGTCCTCCCCATTAGTGTGCGCGGCTGCGCATGTGTGTCGGCTGCCGCAGATTAAAGCAGCAATTAATCCGAGCAGGGTGAACGTGAAACTGTTACTTAAGCATGCTGACAGCTCGGCTGCCTCAGTCCCCGACTTTTTTTGTTAAGGTCACAACTCCAGTTGCAGCCAGCTATGTAAGTCTGTTCCCTCAAATCCCATGTTTCTAATCAAATCGAAGAGCCGATACTGGTGAGTTACGTCTCGGTGTCATAAATCTGCGTTGCCAGAGATTTATGCACCTCGTGTTAACTGACACAGTGATTCATATCTGCTACGATTAAGAGCTGAATGGCTTTATAGATTTTGATGTAGTTTCCAAGGGTTTAGATGACTAAAACAACAAAATGTCAAGGAGTAGCATTCAATACTTTTGCTCAAGAACAAGCCTGGTACATTTGTGCAAGCCCTCTTGCCAATGTTTGGCACGAGCAGTGCTAACAGCTACCATATCTGGTTCTAGTTGCACTAGCAGGGCTACAGGTTTGCGGGAGCCGTGCCTCTTGCAATGCAGGCAGAGACTGAGAGGTCCTTTAAACACCCTTGTGAGAGGCCAGGAGGGAACAGGATGTGGAGTTGCCTGCTTAATTTTTTTTTTATTATTATTTTATTTTTGGAAAATTATATGTTAAAGATGGTGCTATTGATGATCTACAAAATGTACTGACACTCTGAAAGAATGGAGAAAGGCGGTTTATAAATCACCCAATATCCACTTTAGCCTGCTTTTCAATTTTCATTTCTCAGAAACACAAATTGCAGCTGTTCCTTAAGGTGTCTGATCTATCCTCTCGAGAAGCCAATTTCTTTTTTAATTTCCTCTGATGAGCCTCAGAAGATGCTGGATAAAATATGAGGCAAGCTCCTTTATTTATTTATTTCTGAGGCAGGGCTCTGCCTGAAAGGCATCGTGCTTTGTTTGGTTGCTGCCAAGGGAAGTGCTTGTCTCTGAAAGTATTCTTGATGGAAGTGCTGTCACTAAGAGGTGCAAAGGAAAGCAGGCCCTAGCTCTAGCTTGGCTGGAAAAAAATATCTGCAGTAAGATAGGGTGTGTGGGGGGGAAGGTAATCAAAGGAAGTGCATAACTTGAAGTTAACCAAAAAATCTGAGAGGGAAAGGAACAACAACAATAAAAAAAAGGTAAAAAAAAAAAAAAATACACGGAGCTACAAAGATTCCTGCCAGTGTGCTTATTGTGCTGTGCTAACCTACAGTTAGAGAAGTTCTGTGTCTGGTTCTCAGCGCACTCCATGGTAATAAAGGTGTGTTATTAAAATATTAGTAACTGGGAAGGAATTTTTGCAAAATGTTGTCTAAAAAAAGAAAAAATCCTTTCTGCATAAATAGGATTACATAGAAGTTTTCAGCATGGTGATTTCATTGGGCTTTTTATTATTTTTTTCCAGTTTCTATGGGACTTTAAAGCCAGGGATGTAAGCAAAGAAATCACCTTTTTGGAACCAGACACTCCACTGCACAACACCAGTCACTGCTGTCATGCATAGCCATCCTGTCCCCAGGAACTAGAAATGCAAAATGAGAAGGCCATTACATGGCAAAAAGAGACATTAATTCCTAATAGCATAAAACAAATAGGGGGAATCAGAGAATAATCTGATGGTAGTCTATATTATTTTCCCCTTTTCTGTACAGAACTTAATGTATGGTGCTGGGTGTTGATGTTGTCATATAGGTTAGGAACAGAACTGAATTTTCAGAAAGCATGTGTTTGATTTGTAGTTTGTTAATTATCTATACAAATGCCCCTTATTATGTACATGTTTACTGAGTAGGTTTTGAGGATGCAGTTCTATTGATGGGCTACCCAGGAACTAGTTGTACAGGCTTCTTGTTGTCCATGCACGTTCCTGCTTTTGGCCTGGTGCTCATTGATAAAGCGACCTGCTGCTGTTTCCTCTCTCTAATGCAGTGTTTGGTGTTTCCTTTAACAAGAAGCATGTTTAAAATGGCAACCCAGACCCTTCCTGGGCAACCCCCTAAAGCATGTTCATGGACAAAGGTGCCTCCCTTCCCCTAGCGAGGGACTGCCTTGTGAGTACAGGGTAATTCTTTTTGCCTGGAAAAGATGCATAAAGGGTTATGTTAGTGCAGAAAGATTGGTTTTGTGTTTGGCCAAATACAAAACTGCAGAGCTGTAACTTTGTTTATTCCAAGAGTCTTGTCCTCTCCCAGCTCTGAGTGGTGGGAGAGCCTGTCACAGCCCAGGGTGCAATTTGTTGTCAGCGAACCTCTGTAATTTGTGCTCTGTGAGCTCCTGTTACTGGTCTGTGGTGTCATTTTTTCCATATACAGCATGGTTTTGGCAGCCAGACTAAAGCTTCCCAACTCATTTTCAGAGATGAGTGACCAGTCTTGTTGCACTCAGGCTGAAACACAAAATTTGCTGCTTTGACCTAGTTACCCCACTGACCACAACTGAGCACAGAGCAGGAGGCAAAAGCGAGGACAAAAATATAAGAGGTGAAGGAAAAGAGGGAAGAGTAAAGGGGGGCAAGGAAAAAACCTCAACTACCAGGCCACCAGTAGAAGTATACTTCTCAACACCTTGGGGGAAAATTGGTGAGGAAAATGAGCCTGTTGTGATTTTTTATTTTTTATTTTTATTTTTATTTTTTTTTTACTACTCCTGGGAAGGCTCCAGAAACTTTATAATGATGGATGCTGTAAGTAACACAAGCTATTCCTTCCTGTAAGCTCTTGGAGGGAAACATGCACTACTTGTTTTAGAACAGATATACATTTTACAGGGCAGCATACATTCACAAAGAGTTGTAGGTAACCACTGGAAATAAAGTACCGTTTTATCTAGCTGCTGGAGGTACCTAATCATCCACCCTCATTGCTGTTGTATCTCAACGCAATATCTTTTAGAAAGGTTTGTCCTCTGAAGTGCTTGGATTTGAGGTATTCTGCAAAAGAAGCCTGGAAAGAAAGGGACAGAAGCGAGATGCTTGTTTCCTTGCAATAAATGGGACTTACCCGTCTTTCCAGAGGAAGTGTGTGGTGTAGCACTTATCCAAAACAGAATTTCTTAGGCTGGCAACTTGACTACAGGACTAGTGACAACAATACTTGTGCCTTTTGGGCTAACTCAACATGAGCTCCTCAGTGTTGGCTGTGCCACAAATTCACACACAGATCCTGAACAAACCTACCCAGGCCAAATAATTTCATTTTATGGGCATTCTCTGCAGCCAGCCTTCTAGGGCTTTGGGTTTCCTTTTGTGTTGGTTTTTCAGTGACAGTAAGTGAATGTTGTGGATGTGAGGTTTTGGCTGCAGAATAGATGAAGTTTGACCCTAAAAGCCTGTGCTCTATTGAACTGTATGCTTTGGTATATAGCAAAAACAATAAATATATTAAAATACTGCCATGGCTGACTTGAGGCCAGAATGGTCATGAGTTTGGCATGAGGTCAAGCATATGAAGTTGCAGATAATCAGCCCAGAATATATCTTTGTGGAATGACTTTTCATCCAGCATCAGTGCTTCACTGGCTGTAAAACTGAGGGGGGAAAAGAGACCGAATGTTTCAGCGGAGAGTCTGGTTGGCCATACTGAGGTGTGGAGATTTCGATATGTGTGAGAAGCAAATGAGTTTCAGTGCCCCAAAAGTTGGAGATGCTGCTGCGGAAAGTTTAGTAACAAGTACCACAGGAGGCAGGGTACTATGTCTCCCCGCCTCTCTATTTCCTCGCTTCCCTGCTGGGGCTGCCAATTACATCCAGCTCTGATGGTGGCTTTTTGACACTTCTGCTCACTGGGAAATGGACTTAGACTAGTATTTCATTGCATTTAGGCTTTTAAACCACATCAGAGAGAAATGACTTTCAGCTACTCTGTCTGAACTGGAAGTGAGCCAGCACTCCACACAGAGATGGAGAGAAGGTCCTGGTTTGACATGACCGTTCCCTTGTGTGACAGGCTTTCTGCAAACATATTGGGCACCCTTATTGGCCTATATCAAGTGGGAATGTGTGCACTTTGGATTATTTTAGGTACTGTGTGCACACTTCAAGCATTCACAGAAAAAAACAATAGTAGAGGCCAAAAGGGCAATGAGAGGTGGAAAGGATGGGAAATTTTAAAAGCAAAAAGAGTTTGGCATCCAATTCTTCCTGAAAATCAATTGAGTTCAAAATAACGCCCTTTGCACCTTGTAAATTTGACCTTTGGTCCTCACAAAGATAATGCTGCAATTGAGAGTTTGGGCTCAGTGCCTTTTTCAGACATCAGTTGATTCTTTATGTGCATATACTTGTGTACCTATCTATTTTTATCTGCTATATAGGTACATGTTTGTTTTACATTGTCTGAGCTTTCTGAGTGTGGTCGTTGCGAAGAATACTGTAGCCAGCCCCAGGATGGGATGTGCCTTAGGAGGGGTTGTCTTAAAACACCCCGTTTAGGGTTTTCTATTCACTTACCTTGCTATTTTCCTTGCACACTTCATCTCCTCTTGTCTGATCTGTGAGCATAGAGAACAGGTTGTTCCCTTTCTCTTGGCAGCCTTTATGAACTCGAGGACTGCTGTGACCCTGCCTTCCTCTCCTTCCAAGTCTTTTCTTCCTCTGGGAAAGCAGACCCAGTTAATTCAGCTGGCAACCTGCCATCAGAGGAGGTGACTTCTAGGCCACCCATGGTGCTCTCTTACACTGTGGCTGTCTTGTCTGTATTTCTGGATTGTGCTTATAGACCTTGGCGTAACATGTAGCTTTCTCATGCCAGCCAGACATTGTGGACTTGTGCTCTGCTTTTGAACGGCGTGCGGCCCAGCCTGCACTCTGCTGAGCTGCCTCCCCCAGCTCCTCAGCCAATGTGCTCCTGCCTGCTCGTACTGCTTTGCATGGTTGTCCCTGCTGTACCATTCTCTGATTTGGGCTCCTCTTTTTTTTTTTTTTTTTTTTTTTTTTTTTTTTTTTTTTTTTTTCCTGGAATAAATATGAGTTCAGAGTTCCATGGACTATTTTTTTTTCAGATGATACGTACCTGTGCATGCTCACATCAGTCCCGTCATGTAAAATTCTTGCACTGATATGGAGGCTTGCTATCTGAGTTTCTGCCAAACTAGGAACCTCTTCTGTTGACAATGAGTTTCCCTTACTGCTTGGCTTTATTCTGTTGACTGAGGATGGTATATTAGTGATACATTTTTTTTTTTTTAAGCTTTTTTCAGGCTTTCCTTTTTAAATTTTCCAGTAGGTAGGATGGAGAAGGTAAACCAAGTGCCAATAGCACAAGAGAGAGGAGTTGATGGTGTGTGTGAGGAGAAAGGGCTTGGATACCGCTGTCTGTGTGCTGATTAGCAGGGTGTTTAGGACATGGGGAGTGAGCTGCTGTTTCCTTGGCTTATAAACCAACTTGGTTTACATTTTAATTCCAGGAACTTTTCTCACCCTGTTTTATAATTTTTGAGTCGTTCATCTGTAGCAAATGAAATAAAATGATGCCTGTCATCAAATGGACTTGGTTCCAGCCTAGGCTGAGGTCGGGATGAACTGGATCTGCTGAAGCATTGCACTTATTACCTTGATGTATCTGGGGACTAAGTAACCTTCCAAAAGCTTTGGTCTATTTCTGGGTTTTCACTGCAGTAATGAAGAACAGGAGCTGGAGAAACTGGCTAGGATGAGTAATGAGCTTACTCCTGTCCTATGACCCAACATGTGCAACTGGAAGAAATGTCGTGGAGGGTTTCTAAACTAGGGTGCCAGGAGGAATAGAGAAACCGTTTCTACATGAGGTGACAGCTGTCTTTGGCAGTTGCTTATACTGCTTCCACTACCCTCAATGAATGGCAATATCCAGTAAATCAGACAAAAAGAGGTCTGTTAATGGATTTACACCATGTCCTTTTGACTAGCTTGTGAGCCCTCCAGAGGCTATAGTTCCTGAGAAGCCATGGTACCAGCTGTGACTACAAACAGAGATGGGCTGCAAGCAGGAGTAGAGCTGTTTGTATCCTGCCTGCTTCTATTGTTCTAAAAGGCTTTTCTAAAGGGAAAAGCCACAGGCTTTATTCATGGGGTTGCCCATGGCTTTAGGAACATTACTCTATGCCTGTTAAACAAATCGTTATGCTCTCTGAATCTGTGTATTTTGTACCTCTTTTGGCCTAGGAGGCGGCATGTTCTTCACAAGTAAGTATCTATCCTCAGGCATGGGCCATCCAAACCTCCCCACAGTGTTATTTATGGTTCTGGGCCAGGGCTGGCCATACGCCCTTTCCAGGCTGGTAAATACAGTGAAGGCGCTATAGATGCGTTATCGGTAGGGCAATTCTTCTAGCTCCTCCATCTCCCGATAGCAGCAACATCTGAAAACAAGACATGAACATTCCTAAGGCTCAATTTGGCTCTCACAAGGGTTGGATTAGAATGACAAACAGCATGCTGCTTTCTTTATTGTTTCAGTTCAAGGACTGTCTACAAAGAGTCATAACCCTGTGCTTAGCATTACATAAAAGTTATTCATTTTCTAGCTCTACAGAAAAGTGGTTGAATCACAGATGATTAGCATTTGCTGTATTTTATTTTCTAATGCTTTCCTGCCCTTTTGTGGCATACCTTGGTAAGTGGCTTCAGAACACTTTGCTTTCAAGGGGACATTGGAAACCTATTATCAAGGCTATTTCAGAAAAGTTGCTCTTGCTTGGTACATCTGGCAGACTGTCTCTGGAAGCCAAACACATCACTGCGGCAGTGGCTTGACCTCTACTAGTCAATTTATTCCATCTCCCAGCTATATTCAAAGTTTTTTTTTTTTTTTTTTTTTTTTTAAGGAATCCTCTCCAGAGTAAATGCAAAGCTCTGCACTCTGAGCAGTTTGTTAGGATGAAGAACCCCCCAGCACTTTTCCTTTATTTTCTTATAATCAAGCCTGGCTGCTGCTCTTGATATGCAGCAGTGGAGAGGTTCTAGAACCTGTATTTGGCATTCGAGTACTGTTGCTGATTAGCACCAAAGTGAGATAGACTGGACATACCAGATTGTCCTTTAAACTACCAGATTCTGCTTTGCTTGTTTTGGGCTTGTTTTAGAGAGAGGCACAGGAGTGATATTGTGTTCAGAGTTTCATTTGGATCTTGAGGCAAAGACTAATTCAAGGCGTTCAGCTTTGCTGAATTTTAGGAATTTTCTGGTATTTTGCAAATGTTAATTGACTAATCATTGCAGCAGCGAATGTCATCTCATATAAAAGAATAGATTATAGAGCCAGAAGGGACTGTTGTGATCATTTTGTTTGACTTACTGCATGACACAGGCCCTAGGACTTTTTATATGAACTGAAACAAAACTTCAAAGAAGACCAAAAATCCGATCTTGATTTAATCACCAGCTACAGAGAATCAACCAGAACACGGTAAATTTTCCAGTAGCTAATTGCTGCCAGTGTTAAACAAATAATTGCACTGCACTTCATTTCTCTCCTGTCCCCTTTCAAATTGGATCCTTGGGTCCTTTTAGGCTTCAGTCCGGTGAATTGACAAGCACTTTAATAATGTTGCATTCCCTATCTTTGTATCTAAAGACTGTGATCAAGCTTCTCATTTACTTTCTTTTTCATAGGCTGAACAGTAGACTCCTAAAGTCACAAACCCAAGGTAGGCTATTTTGTCTCTCATTATTATTTTGGCTTATTTTCCTCAGCTATTTGTAGATGTTTATCCAGACCTGGGATCCCCAATAGAAGACTGAGACAAAGCTCCTGGAGATAGTCCAACAAAGGGCCATGAAGATGGTTTGGAACCCGGAGCACCTCTACTATAAGAAAGGGCTGAGAGATGTGGGGCTGCTCAGCCTGGAGAAGAGGAGGCTCAGGGGTATCTCATCAATGTGTACAAATACCTGAAAGGCAGGTGCGAAGAGGATGGAGCCAGGCTTTTTTCAGTGGTGCTCAGTGACAGGACAAATTGATTTAATACCTTCCTGAAAGGTGAAAAGTAAGTGGCTTTTCATTGCTGAACCTCAAAGCTCAGCTGTGGTTGATGGTTATTGTGTCCATGGATTACCCTTAGAAAAAGTAAGGGAAAACATATTGCTGTCAGATATGCCTATCCATTCTTGTTAGTCAAGTTTTTCAAGACTACTTCAAGAAGAGAAATGGGCTTTTAGAAAAAGAAAAGCCAAGGTTCATCCATCCTTCCCCACCCATGCAGGAGCAGGCTTGCTGAAGAGCAAACTCCATTTGCAGAAGTACTTTTGACTTGGGTTGAAACCAAACTGGATGTGGAAAATTTCTTTCAAACTCCATAGGTAGTGATGGGGAATGAGAAAAAAAGAAATAATCTTTTATAGGCTTAGGGTTTGCATTTAACTGAGATTATTTTTCTGTGCCTGTCAGTTTATTGTGCTGTGGGTTATTTTCTAGCTAGGTCAGTGGTTTGTGGGTATCTAGTCAAATGAGTGGTAAACTCTTGCTCTGAATGCAATGCTTCAACACAGTTCCCTGGATTTACACTGATATAAACCTCTTGGAAATTGTGCTTTCTCTGCGGACCTAACAGAGGTTACAAACAGTACTTCTGAAATCAGCATTTAAATAACATTTCAAAACCACTAGAAACCTCATTATCCTGAATATATAGTTTTAGTAGTCTTACAAGCAGTGAAAATGCAGCGAACCAAAAGTGCAACTTGTAACTGGGCAAAAGCAACACTACTGCCTAAATACTATGCTGATAAACATCCAATTAACCACTAGGTACCCTGACATATCAGTGTGTTTGCTGAAGCTTGGTAAGGTAAGAGCAATTCAGAGGTAAGTATCCTTCTAATGGTATGAGGATTTGCTTTTGAATATGCCACATGTCATGATAAATACAGCCTTTAACAATACAAGTGAAGTCTCCTTACAGTTATCCAGGATTATCTAGGAATATAGAGTAAAATTGGTGACCATCATTAAATGGAATCACATGCTGTATTTTTCCATTTAAATCTGGAAATGTAATTCTCAGTCCTTGTAAGACTGGAGTGCATGTACTCATGCCCAAATCCCCCCTGTCCACAGATATGCCAATCTTCTGAAAAAACATTTTTTTAGACAAGTGTTTTAAATTACTGCTGTCAAACATTGTTTCCTTATGCAGAAAAACAGTGTTGAGGGGCTGTAGCCATGTCTGGGGCAGGGAAGGGACTCATAACATCTCTAACCAAGAGCCTTGTTCTTTTCCCAGTGTGGGGACACCCTGAACCATATAATGGAGGTGTGCCTACATCCTTGCAGAACCTCAGCCCTCTTCTAGTCTTCACCATATGATGACATTGTACCAAGATATCTGCTGTCTATGCAACCTGTTTCTGGAAACAAAGAGTTTGACTTGGTGGACCCTAATGATGGTGTTTAAAAAAGCACCCTCATATCTGCCAGGTACAGATTAAGTGTGATGGCATAAGATGTGACAAGGCCTGGACTTTGCATGGAGGTTGATGAGGTGTGGGCACACCTACCCTTCTCCCCAGCATCTCTTGGGTAGGTACCAAGCATCTGGCAGGGGTGATACTTTCTGCAGTGCTCTTGGACACTGGAAGTACTTTAACTTCAAAGACATCATGCCCAGCGAGGTGGGGCTCCTCATCTGGGTGAAACACCTGCCCGTGTGTAATCACAGCCCCTCTGTTTTAGTGAGGTCTCTCTCACATGCCCTCCCTATTTCTATGGAACGGGTTTTGCCCTTTTTATTTATTTATTTATTTGGTAATTGATGTTTTGTCTTTTGTTCTCTTTTTCTTCAGGGCCAGATGGCAACCCAAGACCTATCCCTCCTACTTATCCCAGTGACTCTTTGGCACCAGAGGAAAAAACTTCTGCAAGAAGCCTGTTTCTACAGTCTCTAAACTCCAGAGACTAGACAACAGTTTTTCTATCTTCTTTGCTGTAGTTTATTTCTTTACCCTCCCTCCTATGTGTTTTACTAATTCTTTGTTTTTCCCATCTCCTTTACCAGCACTTTCTGTAGGCTGCATTTTTTTTTTTCCTTCTGTGTAAAGCAGCATGATTCACGGGATATGCCTTTGTAGCTCCTGCTTAGGGACCTCTCCTGGTTCCTCACCTTATGTTCTCCACTGATCAGAGCCATTGGTGTTTAGATGCTCAGCAGAGGTGATTGCACAGCCTTTGACACCTCACATCCCCTGCTGCCTGGATTTGAAAGAGGTAATCATTCCCAGAGACCTGCCAGTGACCCTTTGCTCGAGCTTTTGTCGTTCACCTTTTACTGTCTCTTCTTTTAAAGAGCTTGAAGTATCTGGATTCTTCTACTAGGCATGAAAAGGACACATGCACTGAAATGTTAATGACTTCACCATTCTTTCAGAGTACTTTCACCTGAAACAATATTGCATGGTACCTCTCTGTCAAATCTTTAATGCCTTTTGGAGTGGAATCTCCAGCCTCTATTCTGATTCCTTTTTTATTCACTCAAAAACAAGGGGACACTGTGAGATGGAAAGGTGGTTCAGTTCAATACCTCTGCTTTTTAACTCAGTATGTACTCATGCTGCCTGGCAATGATGCCTGCATTGTTACTCCTTCCAGAAGTTGTGCAGAAAAGTCAAAAGGACAATGTGCAGGCAAGACAACTGCTCACGGATTTAGCTGTGAGTATTTGAAACAACCAAGAAGTTAAGAAGACCTGAGACAACTTTGGACATCAGGAGGCAACTTTTTTTCTGGGGTTTACTATATGATTTCTTCAACAGAAATGCCTGATGCTGGACGTGATCACTAGACTACTGTTTGGAGTGGGTCTAGCTATTTCTTGCCATGTATTACAGGTGACATCCAGTGCCATAGAGACTGAGAAAATATTTCTGCACATTTTTCATGTTTTATTTGAATTCTTATGAGCCGTAAAAAAAAAAGAAACTAAGACTAAAGAAACATATTAGTCTTATTTAGATTATTTAAATGACCCTGGTTTGTCCAGAGAGTTAAAATTGTACATCAAAAATTCTAAAGGCTATGTTAAATCAATTGCAAACACAGAGAAAATTGACTTTTAATAGTATAAAAGCAAAAAGTCCTATAACTCCCCTCCAAAGCCCCTTGATATGTCTTTGATGAATCCATCTGAGAAAAGAGCTGAAAATTGATTTCCAAAAGCATAATGTACTCCTTTTTTTTCCTTTTTTTTTTTTCTTTTTTTTTTTTTTTCCATTTTTGCTCCAATAAATGATACATTTGAAATATTTCCTTTGGGTTCACAGTAAATAGATGAAGTAATGATGTTGTGTTTTTTCTTTCCTTTTTTTTTTTTTTTTTTTTTTTTTTTTATAATGTCTTGGAGTAAAGCAACTTCTGGATTGTTTCAAATGCGCTGGCAACATAAATAGCAACAGTTTTCCAGATGAAGAAATGTATGTGGGATATGTTAAATGGTAAGCTAAACCTGAGTGCTGAGTCTCATGAAAGGTATAAGAAAAGGAAATTCTTCTCCTTTGGTGACGATGTAGATGCTTACATTTTAAGCCCAAGGTTGATTGTGCTATTTTGAATAGATTTAGCCTCTGTTTTTTCTTCTCCTTTTCAAAGTGCTTCGCAAATTGTGGTATTTGTGCCTTCATTCATTACTTGTAATTGTGCTGGGAATCATTTGTCTACACTGCAGCTGTTAGATTTGCTATAAATCAAATTCAGTGTCCATTTTCTTTTTTTCCCTCTGCCTAGTCACCTGAGTTTATGTGATGCCATTCTTCTTCAGTCAGAAAAACAAACTTTAAAAAACAGTGACTAACTTTAATTACAGATAAATTCTCATATTTGGGGTACAAATGTATATAGATCATAACAGATCTAGGGGCAGCTATAGAAGTGCAGTAGTCTTTGCATCTGTGGAGGAAAATAGGAGTGAGAGTTGACTAATGCATTTCTATAGACATGGGTTTATGTTAAGGTTCCTCCACCTACAATAAGAGCTTCTTGCAACAAGAAGCTTTTCATCATCTAAAAGAAGTTTCATCAAATGTGTATATAGAGAGTTCTATGCAGTGTGTGTTGCAAGATAACTCTGCACTTATTAATTAACCACTTAACTCCTTAACTATGTTCTCTTATAAAAATTGCTTTCCTTATTCTAGTAATCATCAGAAACTTAAGCTGGAGGAAGCCCAGATTTTTTTTTTCTCAGAGCTCAGCAGACCGATGCTGTTGTGCTTCCTGGCAGGGAACCGATGGATGGGCTGACAGTCCCATGGGAGCAGTACGCCTGCTCAAGACTTCAAGACAACTTTTTATTTTCAGCCTGTCTGTATCCTGGGTTTGACTAGTGCAGTGACTCGAAAGTGGGTTATACAAGCTAGCATAATATTATGTGCAGCGTTGAGAGGAACACAGCTGTGAAATCTCTCTTTTGTAATATCTTGGCACCACTAGTCCTTGGTGAAAAATTGAACAGATTGTGTTCAAGTCTAAGGATGGGCAAGAAGAGCTAGTAATAGCCCGGCTCACATGTCACAGAGGTGCATGCATCCATCTCTGTACCTGGACTGCTTTTTGTCCGGGGATTCTGCTGTAACATTCCCCACCTTGTGGGAGGGTGTCTGCACCTACTGAAGTCTCTCCTGGCAGGCACAGTGATGCTCACAGTGCTGCTGTGAACTCAGATGCAGTTAAGAGGAAGATGGACCCTATGTATGGGCCCAGAGTCTAGTGATTTATTTAGCTAACTCCATCCTTTTTCTATTACAAACATTTTGTGCAGCTTTTAGCAAGTTGTTCAATCTTCCCACTTGTAGGCTGGGTTTGTGAGCAGTTGTGGTCTTCACAGGGGTGTTGTGAAGAAGCAGCTCATCAAAAACCAAGTGAAGGCTTTGCGATATTGCAAATGTAGAGATGGTAAAGCCTCCAGCCAAGAAGCAGGAGTGGAATGTAGGAGAAAATAAGAACTTCAATTCTGAGTTGTTTTGTACTCATGGGAAAGTTGGTCTGTAAAATGTCAAGAACAGCTTTTGCTTCTTGTGCCCTGGGGTTCATGCTATTCTCAAGTTCAGATCGTGTGTCTTGACAGAAAGGGAGAAATGTCACCTTTAGTTTAGAGGAAAGGCGTGTAATACTTTCTTCCTTTTGGATTCACAAGTATTTATTTAGATACAGCGCACCACATTGTGCTTGCACATAGAAGACCTTTCAACACCTCATTGGTACAATGGACTAGTGGTCTCAATTTATGCCAGGCTTTTGTAGATGGTGATTTCAGCGGTCATTGCACCACTAACCAAGTGATCATTTCTGAGCAACGCAGGAAGCTTTGCAGTCAGGTCCTGCACAACCTCCCTGTCACACTGTACCAGAACCCAGGCAAGATGTGTGTCCCGTTCATTTGGCGGCTAGCCCAAAAGGAGGAGTAAGCCATGTACATCTTTATGGAGCAGCAACAAATTTTGGCCCAAGAGCAGAGCAGAAATTCATATCCGCACGTCTGAAGACATGGAGTGATGCTCTAATTGCTTTGTCTCACATTGATGTACAGCAGCTGGTTTGTTTTAAGCATGTGGCGTGCACATGAAGATGCTGGAGTATAGAGTGAGTACTTTTACACTGAGCTGTTTCCCAAGGGGCTGGAGACCTCACTGGTGTGCTTGCAGAGGGATGCAGAGCCTGGTGTCACCTCGTCCTGAGCTGGAGGCAAAAGTGGAATTGTGCGAGCAGGGTGGGGAGCAGAGCCCACGGCTGGGAGTCACACAACATGGGGTGGTGCTGGGACAGGCACCCAGTGATGTGTTGTCACAGGGGCTGGGTGATCTGATAATTTGAATGCAACAGAGCACAGACTGAAACAGAGAGAAAATTTAAAAGAACATGCAATCCTTTCCTTATACAAAGCTTGACTCAGGGTAGATGTGGTGGAGCCCTCTAGCCAGCTTCAATTAATGGTTCCTGGACAGTCCCTCACTTCCAAATCACGTAATGTTATAATAACTGCCTGCTAGCTCACAGAAAGAATATAAAACTACTGCTGTCTTTGAAGTTCACAGCCAGGGAATCATGGTTCCTAAAGACTATTAATTATCTCAGCAGCCAAACTATGCTAGGAAAAACTCCAGTCTAAATGGCAGGCAGCAAGGTTGGTGTTATATTGCAGCACTTCCTCAGAATAATGTCTGCAAACTAGGAACAGAAACGGTGTGCACGCTCTAATCTCATTGAAACAGCCTGCAGAGGTACATGTATAAATCAGGGGTTAAGCAGAAATGTGTTTTTCTGAAGAAAGTGAAGGCACTTTCAGTGTTTAATTAACAGAATGCTAATTGGGTAAATGAGGGAGAATTAAAAGGGAAGCACAAATTGTCTGTAAGAGATCGGTGGTGAAGCTCTTACAGCTGAATATTTGACCTGTGAATAGAAATCATAAGTCAAGAACAAACTCTTAATTTGAGACTTGTGGTATTGAACTAAACATGTTCAGAAAATCTAGATTCTGGAGAGTGAAAATACTCATAAAAAAGTGCTGTTAGCCAAGAATATGTGCATGCTGTATACAGATGGACTTCCTTGCACTGGCTGCACTTCCTTTCTTCCTTTCTTCCTTTCTTCCTTTCTTCCTTTCTTCCTT
>NC_048893.1:88935758-88935951 GCF_011077185.1 Oxyura jamaicensis
TTTCTTCCTTTCTTCCTTTCTTCCTTTCTTCCTTTCTTCCTTTCTTCTTTTCTCTTTTCTCTTCTTTTCTCTTCTTTTCTCTTCTTTTCTCTTCTTTTCTCTTCTTTTCTCTTCTTTTCTTTTCTCTTCTCTTCTCTTCTCTTCTCTTCTTTTCTTTTCTTTTCTTTTCTTTTCTTTTCTTTTCTTTTCTTTT